>NC_071353.1:95378138-95645638 GCF_943734655.1 Sabethes cyaneus | reverse complement strand
CTGTTGCAAATAAATATTAAATAGTGGAATTTAGTCGGTAAAAGTTTTTTCTTTTCTTTGATTTCAGATTTTAATTGTCATTTTCTTCACTTGTTGTTACTCACAATTGTACAAGAAAAGCAAAAAAGCGAAAAAAAGCAGTTAATTTAAGCATGTAGGTATAGTGATGTATAGGATTAAAAATACTAGTGGGTTGATTTTTCCAAATAAATTTATACAAATTTCAAACAAATTTTGCACATCAATGGATGCTCTTTTCAATCAATAGATACTAGAGCTTAGAAATGTTATATGAAAAATAGGAAGCAAACGTTGCGCGGTAGTAATTTTGTAAGATTTGTTTTCGTTAGTGACATTTTAAAGGACAGATGTCTTATGTCATGTATCATGTTTTAATAATTAAATAAAAAATGACAAGCACTGGAAATCACATCGATTATATTTCCCATTCTCAAGCATGTTTGTGGCGCAGCTTTTGCATTATTTTTCGACCTCGTCTTGTTTTCCTAACCCACTAACATTGTAAAAACGATGCGATCAAGCTAATGACTATCTTTTCATGAAATACATTCACAAGAAGCTTAAGTTTTGATTTCCATGCGAAAATAATTATCTGAAGGAGCGCCAGCTAAGAAAAAGTTCAATTTCTCTTTTTCATATCTAATGCTCTATTCAGTTATTTTTTCTGATTCAGATATATTGCACAATTGAAGCCAAGCAAACTAATAGTAAAATTTTGAGATTAATCATTTTGTTGTCGATATCCTTTTTCTTCAAAAGTGAAGTATATAGTAATTTTTCTGAACTCTTGTTATTCAAAGATGCTAACTTTGGTATTAATATCAAAATATCAAAAAATCTGCTATGAACACATTTTCATATTGTCAATTCAAAACAAATTTCGCATGTGGCTCTGAAGCCCGAAAGTTAAGGCCGACCGATTATAAAACTAAATAATCAAGTAACATAAATGACGCTTACAAGTATTTACGCACCCAAGGAAAGACAATATAATTATTCTACGCAATACGTTGTGAATTTTACTGGTAAATAAGGATTTTGAGGAAACGGATACTTAAAAATATAGTCAAGTTAATTATAGATGTTCCTGAGCAATTAAATAATGATGATTATTTGCATCAAGGCAAAGGTTTGCAAGGCTCCTCTTTCATATGCAATCAATTTTGTTCAAATCGGTTAAGAGACCTAGGAGATAATGAAGTCCCATATTTTTCGTATTTTTATACATAACTTTTGAACTAAAAGTCCGATCAGTATGAAATTCAATAGCAACCAATGGGACACCTAGACCTTTTATTTGACACTAAGAACATTAAAATCAGTCCAGCCATCTCCGAGAAAAGTGAGTGAGATTAAAAGCGTCACATACACACACACATACACACACACACACACACACACACACACACACACACACACACACACACACACACACACACACACACACACACACACATACACACAAACATACACACACACATACACACACACATACACACACACATACACACACACACACATACACACACACACATACACACACACACATACACACACACACATACATACACACAGAAAATGCTCAGTTTTCGGAACTGAGTCGAATGGTATAAAACATTCGGCCCGCAGGACCTTCTTTCCATTTCCGGTTTTCCAAGTGATTTCTATACCTTTATACTATATATTTATATAGTAGAAAGGCAAAACGTTTTTTTGCAATAACTTGAAATTTTGGGGGTGTTAGGATGATGTCATATGTGTTTTTATGATGTACTAGGTGTGACTAACAACGTACTCTAGGTCATTTGAGAAGTATTTTTTCTGTGTAACACCGTGATAATGCCGCATTTCGTCTCTCCAATTTTTACCTTATTCTTGCGCGATTCTTAGTCTCTTAAGTAGTGACCGGTTTTGTCGTTCCACTTCCCCGTTTATCGCTGGCCACAACGGAATTGTGTTGACAATTTGTATTCCGTTGGAATCGCAGAAATTTCTAAACTCTTCGCATTTCTCACTAAACTGAGGTCCATTGTCTACGCGCAAGGTTACTGGAAGACCATAGCGGCTAAATATAATAGCCAATTCAGCCACTGTATCACACTTTTTATTTGGGGACATCTTCCATGTTTGAACGTCTTCGAGTTGCATTAAATTGCTGTGTACGCTTCGTCTATGGATTGACCAGATACGACTATGTAAGCCATCTGCAAAAAAATCTGTTGGGATGTTCTCTGTAAGTGTTCTACGCATACCGATCCTGCTTGTTCTTGAGAAAACTAATAACCACGCAAATTCCGGCCATACTGCATCGAAGATTGATAGAGTCGAACCGCCGTCGTTTGCAAAACCTGGTGATCCCTTCAAACAACACTACAAATTACGCCAATTCCCTGTTCATTCGAGGTGTTATAAATTGGAATAGTTTACCTCCCATAATAAAGCGCTCAACGTCGGAAGCAATTTTCAAACGGGGTTGCATACAGTTTTGGAACCGTAGTTAGATTAGGTAGTAAAAGTATTTTATAAGAAACTAGCAATATTACAATGACTGTGATGAACCGGAGGTAGTATTTAAAAAAGGTTGTACCTTACGCTACTGGGAATAAATGAAATGAAAAATGTATCAGCTGCTGTTATAGATGTCATTTCCACAACCTCCATGTATCGACTGTAGTAGTCAATCACTACCAATAAATATTGTCCTTCTGGTAACGGACCTAGAGAATCCGCTGCTATATCTACCCAAGGTTTGCTTGGAAGTTCTTTTCGGATCATTGGTTCGGGAGCATTCGGCACAGTGCACCAGTGCACATCCTTTGCATTACCTTACAAATTTTTCAACCTGTTGGTCCATATTTGGCCACCACACATTGGTTCTCAGATGACTTTTCATTAGCCTCATACCGGGGTTACCTTCATGAGCTAAATTCAATACTCTCTCTCGGAGCTTGGCAGGTATAATTATACGATCTACTCTCATTAGTACATTATTTACTACACAAGGTTCGTTCGCTAATACTTGAAATGTTGATGGTAAGTTTCGATGATCATCCTTTTTAAGCATTTGCAGTACTTCGCTCAATTCGACATAAAATTTGCTAGCTTCTTCGATTTCTTCCCACTTAAGAGCAGAGGCAGTGGCAGCTTGTACCGCTACTTCCCGAATAAAAACTTCTTCATTAGCATCAAATGGAAATTCAAGGGCTTTACAATCAGTCACCAAATCAAACTTTCTACCATACAGATACATTAGAAACCTTTCCACACTCCAAACTAAACGCAATGCTTCTTTCTCAGTTTGACAGTATCTACGCTCACTGTCTGTCAATGACTTGGAAGCATAAGAAATAATTCGAGACTGTCCATCAGCATCAGTTTGTACTAATGCAGCTCCCAACTCAGCAAGGCTGGCATTACCCACTACTGCTGTTGCATCTAAAGGATCGAAAAATCATCGCGTTGAGCTTGTTGCCAATATTTGTTTAAACTCTTCGAACGAGTTATTTTGTGTCACTCCCCAAATAAATTTGGCTCCCTTTTTGGTCGATTCTCGCAGAGGTTGCGCTATAGTAGCCAAGTTGGGAATGAATTAATTCAAATAGCTCGCTAATCCCAAAAAGCTCCTAATCTCCGACTCGGTTGTTGGTGGGCGAAACGACAATACTGCAGAAGCTTTCATTTGAGACGGCCTGATACCATCTACAGATATATGGTGACCCAGAAAATCTAATTCTTTAACGCCAAAAACACATCCAGTATGCTGTACATCTGACGAAAGTCGGTAGGCTACGGTGGGCCGGGCACATCGTAAGGATGCCGGACGGCAGAGCAACGACAACAGTTCTTTTCAACAACCCCACCGGCACCGGAGACACGAAGACTCAACATGCAAGATGGCTTGACCAATTCGAAAGTGGTTTATGACTTTTGAGACGACTGGGAAATTTGTGACGAATTGCCCAAGATCGAGTTGAATAGAGACGACTGCTTGAAATAGCACGAGCCACCCCGGTTCTAGGCTGCTGACGACAACGACGACATATTGTGTCACTCTCGTCTATCGTACGCGACTACCGACCATTAACTTTTATCCAACGGATTTTTCTTACGGGACGACGTAGCTGTATCAGTAAGCATCAATAACTGCGAAACTTTACTGATACTTAGCGATATTATTGCTTACTGATAACTATCAGTAATTAATGATAGTTTTCCCGTCCCTACGTCTTAGAAGTCACAAGTCGCTTTCGACCTGGTCGCTCCATCTAACATGTATGACCCCTCTGTCGCCCGGCATCCTTACGACGTGTCCGGCTCATCGTAGCTTACCGACTTTCGTCAGATGTACGATAGGAATCTCCCCAAGCAATGCCTCATGATTTATACGCATCCGCCACGATATTTGATGGAGTACAAAGTGAAAGCGCAGACTTTGTACTCCACCAAATATCGTCCGCAGCACATGCCGCTCAAACACGGCAAGGGTGCGTATGTCCTCCGTGAGCAACATCATAGATTCAACTCCATAAAGAACTACTGGTCTAATAAGGGTTTTGTACATCGTATTTTTATGGCGGTATATACTTCTTAGTCATAGCGTTTTGCAAAGAGCAAAATTAGTCCGCTTTGCCGCATGCATGCGGTGTTGAATCTTTTTACTAGTGTTGTTGTCCGCGGTCACCAGTTATCCCAACTATGCGAACTCACTACTTTGTTGAAATCGGTTAAGCGGTTCCGGAGAATATCATGTCACGTAATTTTTATATTTTTGCTTATAACTTTTAAACGAAACGTCGGACTGCAAAACAATTCAATAGTGATCTACAACATAATAATACTTTTCAAATAATCGTAATAGCGAACGAATCGATTCAGCAATCTCCGAGAAACAGACGATTAAAGTCAAGCGTTACTTACATACACACACGCAAACATTGCTCAATTAGTCGAACCTTAACGATTGGTATATGGGTCATTCCATCTCAAACGTACACATGGTTTGGATTCGACCATCAGCGATTTCAACCAAATTTGGCATAATTGTTCATTCCGACCCCACAACCAATTTCCCAAGATATCATGCCGATTGATCAATCCCCCTAGCAGTGGCGCCACTTCCTTTTTTACAGATTTTCAAAAAAAAATCATTTTTCGGGTTCAAATACCTCTGAATCAGTTTGATGTGAAGACATGGCAATATACTTTTTCTATGGATTTTTGGCCACGCAATCGAATGATGTTATCAGTTTTTATCTAATTTGTCAACATCACACATTTTTTTTGCAATTTAAAATGAGAAAAATGAGAATATCTCAAAACACCCCAAATTTTATTTTCAAATAAATATGCTCAAAATATTCGCCAGAAAATTCTACATAAGAATCACATAACTAGAAAAAACAATATTGTTAGTTTGGGAGTTTTCCGGCGAATCTCGTGGTTCCCACCTCTTTCCTAATTGCCATCGGAAAGTTTCAAGTTTTGCTAATTTCCGTCTATTTTTAGTAATATTTAAACTTATTGGACTACACCAGACAAGATTTTGAGAAAATAAAACTTGGAATAATCCTCCTTGATTCTACAAACTTCTTTGCATAATATACAGTGGACCCCCGTTCGTTTGAACGATTCCTCTTGCAAACTAGCGGGGTTACTTTTTAATTTGAACAACTGGCCACCCTAAATATGCTGAAACTCGTATAAACTGGCCGCCCTGCTCTTTGTTATTGTTTTGATGGTTTGATTTAGTTAGCAGTTGCAAACAGCGAATATTTCATTCTCTGATCGAATTTCTATCGTAATCGTTGGGAAACAGATTGTGAAACTGATTAAACATGCTAGATCAGTACAAACAAATCGTGTTTATGTGCATTGTCTGCATAAGCAAATGATGCGATGTTGAGAATGACATTTGAACCATTTTTAATTTGCACGTCGTGCAAACCAACGGGGTTCAAATTAAAAAGTGTTCAGGAGATTTATTAGACTTGCTTTGCGTCATCTCCCTTGGCGAAATCCAGAAAATTTGCCACCCTATGGAGATAGATGTCGTCTACTTGATCTCGATACACTGGAATACAGAAGAAAAATGCAACAGGCGATATTTGTAGCTAAAATGCTTAACGGGGAAATTGACTGTCCACAATTGTTATCCATGCTCAACTTCCGGGCCTCGCAACGAACGTTACGCTCAACGGGACTACTGCAGACACAGTTCCATCGGACAGCATTTGGATCTTGCGAGCCAATGACTGAATGTATAAGAACGTTTACAAAAGTGGAAGAGTTGTTTGACTTCGACGAACCATCGCGCGTGTTTGCAAGAAGATTAAAAAGATCAAGCTTATTACTTTAAGATTTTTATTCATGTAGACTATCTTCTGTGTCAGATGAATCACTAATAAATAATAATAATAATAATAATAATAATAATAATAATAATTCGGTCAAACGAACGGGGGTCCACGGTAATTGGGTTTTTAGACTCTGTTTTTTTAAGTCTTGCCTGATAAAGTCCATTAAGTTAAAATATTGTTAAGAATAGGTGAAAATCAGCAAAAATTGGTACTTTCCGATGAAAATTAAGGAAGGGGTTGGCACCATTAGATTTGCCGGAAAATACATAAGATCACTTATTATATTTCATCAGTTGGCAGACCAGTTCTGAATGTTGTTCGTTTTTAGCGTTTTTCCCATAGTGCAATAAAGTGTTAAAAAAGCCATTTTCAAGTTTCGAAATTACTTCGAACTTTCGAATAATCACAGGAGTGAAATACCACATTAGTCGACATAACAACCCATTATATCGCTCACATAACTAGTACACTTAAATAATAAAACTATGAAAATTTGTACGAATTTGTTACTTTTATTTAAATACTAGCTGACCCGACAAACTTTGTATTGCCACAAATTAAACTGTGTTGTACATAAATCGTGAATCTCGGATGACCTTTGTCACAATCTTGTAGGGACGGGAAAACTATCATTAATTACTGATAGTTATCAGTAAGCAATAATATCACTAAGTATCAGTAAAGATTCGCAGTTATTGATGCTTACTGATACAGCTACGTCGTCCCGTAAGAAAAATCCGTTGGATAAAAGTTAATGGTCGGTAGTTGCGTACGATAGACGAGAGTGACACAATATGTCGTCGTTGTCGTCAGCAGCCTAGAACCGGGGTGGCTCGTGCTATTTCAAGCAGTCGTCTCTATTCAACTCGATCTTGGGCAATTCGTCACAAATTTCCCAGTCGTCTCAAAAGTCATAAACCACTTTCGAATTGGTCAAGCCATCTTGCATGTTGAGTCTTCGTGTCTCCGGTGCCGCGTGCCGGTGGGTTTGTTGAAAAGAACTGTTGTCGTTGCTCTGCCGTCCGGCATCCTTACGATGTGCCCGGCCCACCGTAGCCTACCGACTTTCGTCAGATGTACAGCATACTGGATAAGCTGCCACCTTGTCCCAACCCTCGCCGCGTCTCGAAGGGACTCGAGTGTGTCCCCGAGACGTGCAAAAGACATCACTCGTTCCAATGTAGCTCTGATTAGTCGCGACAGTTTATCCGGAAAACCGGTTTTGTGCATTATGTGCCATAGCTGGTCTCGATGCATTGTATCGTATGTTGTTTTGAAATCAATAAAGATGTGATGCAAGGACACGATGTACCCTCATCATTTCTGCAAGATCTGTCGGATGGCAAAAATCTGGTCAGTAGTTGCGCGAGCCTCCATGAAGTCCGTCTGATAAATTACAATGTAAAGTTACAATGAATAATGCCGTTATTACAATTTCCTATTTTTTGCTACCATGCCGTGATGGGTAAAATTACTGATATTTACTGATAGTTATCAGTAACGTACTGAAACTACTGATAGCTATCAGTAACGATTTTTTATGATAGTTCCCATCCCTACAATCTTAAGTTTTGCAAGTTTCTGGGGAGTTCATGGGTGTTTTAATATACAAATTTTCCTCACAGTAAAGTAGAAAACAACTCCCCCCATTGCTTAGCCCGATAAAATAAAGCGGATAGCATTTAAATATTCGCGATCATTTCAAACCATTTCGCCGAATACAATTTTGCGGAACACCAATTTTCGGTTGACCATAACGCGGAATATAGAGTTTCGCAGAATACCATTTCGCAAAAAACCTTACGCGGGATGTACCATTTCACGGTAAATCTTTTCGTAGAAAGTATCATTTCGCAGAGGTGACCCAACTGAAGGAAAGTAATAAAGGTAAGTAGATCTAGGAAAATAAATAACCTAGATAGAGGTCATCTCTACGGGGGGCTGCCACCGCAGTGGCCGGCGCTTCCGACGTCTAAAATTTCTCGAGTTCGATTAGTTTCTGAGTCCTAATCCCTTTACTACAGGGGTGAGGGGTCTCAAACCACCATTAAAAAATTTCCTGCCTCCAAAACCCCCCACATGCCAAATTTAATTCCATTTGCTTGATTAGTTCTGGATGAGGATGATTATGAGGAAATTTGTATTTCATTTGTGTGGGAGCCCCCCGTCCTAAAAAGGTAAGGAGTCCTAATTCATCACAGAAAAAATTCATGCCTCCAAAAACACCCACATGCCAAATATGGTTCCATTTGATTAATTAGTTCTCTAGTTATGAGGTAATTTGTATTTCATTTGTTTAGGAGCCCCCCTCCTAAAGTGGGGATAGGTTTCAATTCACCATAGAAAAAATTCTTGTTTCCAAAAATACCCACATGTCAAATTTGGTTCCATTTGCTTGCTTAGTTCACGAGTTATGAGGAAATTTATATTTCATTTGTATAGAAGCCCACCCTCTTAAAAAAGAGAGGGGTCATTATTCCCCTCATTAAGAGGGGAGCGGTCTCAATTCACCATAGAAAAAAAATTGACTACAAAAACACCCACTTGCTAAATTTGGTTCCATTTGCTTGATTAGTTCTCGAGTTATGAGGAAATTTGTATTTCATTTGTATGGGAGCCCCCCCCCTCCTAAAATGGGAGAGGGGTCTCAATTCATTATAAAAAAAATTCATGCCACCAAAAACACCCACATGTAAAATTTTGTTCCATTTGCTTGATTAGTTTTCGAGTTATGCAGAAATTTTTGTTTCATTTGTATGGGAGGCCCCCCTCTTAAGGGGGGAAGGGGTGTCTCATCATCATAAGAACCTTTCCTGGCCCCAAAAACCCCTATATGCATATTTTCACGCCGATCGGTTCAGTAGTTTTCGATTCTATAAGGAACATTCGGGCAGACAGACTGAAATCCATTTTTATAGGTATAGATTTGTATGGGAGCCCCCCCTCTCAGTGGGGTGAGGGATCTCTAACCATCATAAGAACCTTCCCTGGCACCAAAAACTCCTACATGCAAATTTTCGCTCCAATCGGTTCAGTAGTTTCCGATTCTAAAAGGAACATACCGACAGACAGACAGACAGACAGACAGACAGACAGACAGACAGACAGACAGACAGACAGACAGACAGACAGACAGACAGACAGACAGACAGACAGACAGACAGACAGACAGACAGACAGACAGACAGACAGACAGACAGACAGACAGACAGACAGACAGACAGACAGACAGACAGACAGACAGACAGACAGACAGACAGACAGACAGACAGACAGACAGACAGACAGACAGACAGACAGACAGACAGACAGACAGACAGACAGACAGACAGACAGACAGACAGACAGACAGACAGACAGACAGACAGACAGACAGACAGACAGACAGACAGACAGACAGACAGACAGACAGACAGACAGACAGACAGACAGACAGACAGACAGACAGACAGACAGACAGACAGACAGACAGACAGACAGACAGACAGACAGACAGACAGACAGACAGACAGACAGACAGACAGACAGACAGACAGACAGACAGACAGACAGACAGACAGACAGACAGACAGACAGACAGACAGACAGACAGACAGACAGACAGACAGACAGACAGACAGACAGACAGACAGACAGACAGACAGACAGACAGACAGACAGACAGACAGACAGACAGACAGACAGACAGACAGACAGACAGACAGACAGACAGACAGACAGACAGACAGACAGACAGACAGACAGACAGACAGACAGACAGACAGACAGACAGACAGACAGACAGACAGACAGACAGACAGACAGACAGACAGACAGACAGACAGACAGACAGACAGACAGACAGACAGACAGACAGACAGACAGACAGACAGACAGACAGACAGACAGACAGACAGACAGACAGACAGACAGACAGACAGACAGACAGACAGACAGACAGACAGACAGACAGACAGACAGACAGACAGACAGACAGACAGACAGACAGACAGACAGACAGACAGACAGACAGACAGACAGACAGACAGACAGACAGACAGACAGACAGACAGACAGACAGACAGACAGACAGACAGACAGACAGACAGACAGACAGACAGACAGACAGACAGACAGACAGACAGACAGACAGACAGACAGACAGACAGACAGACAGACAGACAGACAGACAGACAGACAGACAGACAGACAGACAGACAGACAGACAGACAGACAGACAGACAGACAGACAGACAGACAGACAGACAGACAGACAGACAGACAGACAGACAGACAGACAGACAGACAGACAGACAGACAGACAGACAGACAGACAGACAGACAGACAGACAGACAGACAGACAGACAGACAGACAGACAGACAGACAGACAGACAGACAGACAGACAGACAGACAGACAGACAGACAGACAGACAGACAGACAGACAGACAGACAGACAGACAGACAGACAGACAGACAGACAGACAGACAGACAGACAGACAGACAGACAGACAGACAGACAGACAGACAGACAGACAGACAGACAGACAGACAGACAGACAGACAGACAGACAGACAGACAGACAGACAGACAGACAGACAGACAGACAGACAGACAGACAGACAGACAGACAGACAGACAGACAGACAGACAGACAGACAGACAGACAGACAGACAGACAGACAGACAGACAGACAGACAGACAGACAGACAGACAGACAGACAGACAGACAGACAGACAGACAGACAGACAGACAGACAGACAGACAGACAGACAGACAGACAGACAGACAGACAGACAGACAGACAGACAGACAGACAGACAGACAGACAGACAGACAGACAGACAGACAGACAGACAGACAGACAGACAGACAGACAGACAGACAGACAGACAGACAGACAGACAGACAGACAGACAGACAGACAGACAGACAGACAGACAGACAGACAGACAGACAGACAGACAGACAGACAGACAGACAGACAGACAGACAGACAGACAGACAGACAGACAGACAGACAGACAGACAGACAGACAGACAGACAGACAGACAGACAGACAGACAGACAGACAGACAGACAGACAGACAGACAGACAGACAGACAGACAGACAGACAGACAGACAGACAGACAGACAGACAGACAGACAGACAGACAGACAGACAGACAGACAGACAGACAGACAGACAGACAGACAGACAGACAGACAGACAGACAGACAGACAGACAGACAGACAGACAGACAGACAGACAGACAGACAGACAGACAGACAGACAGACAGACAGACAGACAGACAGACAGACAGACAGACAGACAGACAGACAGACAGACAGACAGACAGACAGACAGACAGACAGACAGACAGACAGACAGACAGACAGACAGACAGACAGACAGACAGACAGACAGACAGACAGACAGACAGACAGACAGACAGACAGACAGACAGACAGACAGACAGACAGACAGACAGACAGACAGACAGACAGACAGACAGACAGACAGACAGACAGACAGACAGACAGACAGACAGACAGACAGACAGACAGACAGACAGACAGACAGACAGACAGACAGACAGACAGACAGACAGACAGACAGACAGACAGACAGACAGACAGACAGACAGACAGACAGACAGACAGACAGACAGACAGACAGACAGACAGACAGACAGACAGACAGACAGACAGACAGACAGACAGACAGACAGACAGACAGACAGACAGACAGACAGACAGACAGACAGACAGACAGACAGACAGACAGACAGACAGACAGACAGACAGACAGACAGACAGACAGACAGACAGACAGACAGACAGACAGACAGACAGACAGACAGACAGACAGACAGACAGACAGACAGACAGACAGACAGACAGACAGACAGACAGACAGACAGACAGACAGACAGACAGACAGACAGACAGACAGACAGACAGACAGACAGACAGACAGACAGACAGACAGACAGACAGACAGACAGACAGACAGACAGACAGACAGACAGACAGACAGACAGACAGACAGACAGACAGACAGGCAGACAGGCAGACAGGCAGACAGGCAGACAGGCAGACAGGCAGACAGGCAGACAGGCAGACAGGCAGACAGGCAGACAGGCAGACAGGCAGACAGGCAGACAGGCAGACAGGCAGACAGGCAGACAGGCAGACAGGCAGACAGGCAGACAGGCAGACAGGCAGACAGGCAGACAGGCAGACAGGCAGACAGGCAGACAGGCAGACAGGCAGACAGGCAGACAGGCAGACAGGCAGACAGGCAGACAGGCAGACAGGCAGACAGGCAGACAGGCAGACAGGCAGACAGGCAGACAGGCAGACAGGCAGACAGGCAGACAGGCAGACAGGCAGACAGGCAGACAGGCAGACAGGCAGACAGGCAGACAGGCAGACAGGCAGACAGGCAGACAGGCAGACAGGCAGACAGGCAGACAGGCAGACAGGCAGACAGGCAGACAGGCAGACAGGCAGACAGGCAGACAGGCAGACAGGCAGACAGGCAGACAGGCAGACAGGCAGACAGGCAGACAGGCAGACAGGCAGACAGGCAGACAGGCAGACAGGCAGACAGGCAGACAGGCAGACAGGCAGACAGGCAGACAGGCAGACAGGCAGACAGGCAGACAGGCAGACAGGCAGACAGGCAGACAGGCAGACAGGCAGACAGGCAGACAGACAGACAGGCAGACAGGCAGACAGGCAGACAGGCAGACAGACAGACAGGCAGACAGGCAGACAGGCAGACAGGCAGACAGGCAGACAGACAGACAGGCAGACAGGCAGACAGGCAGACAGGCAGACAGACTTATTCAGAATTGAAAATGTCCGGAAATTTCAGGTAGATGTGTTTAAACATACTTTCGCTAACAATTCAGTTAAAATTACGCATGCCCCAGATATTCAAAACTCCATATCTCCCAAACTACCAATATTGTTTTGCCTTTCTACTATATAAATATATAGTATAAAGGTATAGAAATCACTTGGAAAACCGGAAATGGAAAGAAGGTCCTGCGGGCCGAATGTTATATACCATTCGACTCAGTTTCGAAAACTGAGCATTTTCTGTGTGTGTGTATGTATGTGTGTGTGTGTGTGTGTGTGTGTGTATGTAACGCTTTTAATCTCACTCACTTTTCTCGGAGATGGCTGGACCGATTTTTATGTTCTTAGTGTCAAATGAAAGGTCTAGGTTTCCCATTGGTCGCTATTGAATTTCATACTGATCGGACTTTTAGTTCAAAAGTTATGTATAAAAATACGAAAAATATGGGACTTCATTATCTCATAGATCCCTTAACCGATTTGAACAAAATTGATTGCATATGAAAGAGGAGCCTTACAAACCCTTAACTTCCAAATTTCATGATGATTGGACTTGTAGTTTGAAAGTTACATAAAGAAATGTGAAAAAATAGTATTTAAAACATATTTTTGTAACATTTAAGAATTAATTCAATGAAAAACATCACACATTTTATTATTATTTGAAAATTACTGCTGAGATCTATCAAACGAAACCGAGTTATTTAAAATCGGACGGTTCATTCAAAAGTTATTCAAACTTTAACACTTAAGCACCGTATATTAAACCGTTAAATCGTGTGAAATCAAAACGTATCAATCAAATGTTGATTGTATTCAATGTGTGCGATGTATGTATGTATGTATGTATGTATGTATGTATGTATGTATGTATGTATGTATGTATGTATGTATGTATGTATGTATGTATGTATGTATGTATGTATGTATGTATGTATGTATGTATGTATGTATGTATGTATGTATGTATGTATGTATGTATGTATGTATGTATGTATGTATGTATGTATGTATGTATGTATGTATGTATGTATGTATGTATGTATGTATGTATGTATGTATGTATGTATGTATGTATGTATGTATGTATGTATGTATGTATGTATTTATGTATGTATGTATTTATGTATGTATGTATGTATTTATGTATGTATGTATGTATTTATGTATGTATGTATGTATGTGTATGTGATGACAATTTGCAATGAAATTCAAGAAAAGTGAGAAACATGTCAAAAGTCAGAAGTTTTTGAAGCCTCTTAGTGGAATACGAACTCTGAAATTAAAGAAAAGAAAAACACTTTTACCGACTAAATTCCACTATTTAATATTTATTCGCGACAGATACGTATACGCTTTGAAATAAGACACTGATGAAGCCTGCACGTCGTAGACGAACTACGTATCTGTCGCAAATAAATATTAAATAGCGGGATTCAATTGCAAAGTTTTTTCTTTTCTTTGATTTTAGATTTCAATTGTCATTTTCTTCACTTGCTGTTACTCACAATTGTACACGAAAAGCAAAAAGCGGAGAAAAGCAGTTAATTTAAGTATATAAGTATAGTGGTGTATAGGATCAAAATACTAGTGAGTTGATTTTTCAAAATAAATTTATACAAATTTCATACAAATTTTGCGCATTAATAGATGCTCTTTTCAATCCATAGATACTGGAGCTTAGAAAGGTTATATGAAAAATAGGAAGTAATCGTTGCACGCTAGTAACTTTGTAAGATTTGTTTTCGTTAGTGACATTTTAAAGGACAGATGTCTTATGTCATGTATCATGTTTTAATGAATAAATCAAAAATAACAAGCACTGGAAATCATATCGATCATATTTCTCATTCTCAAGCATGTTTATGGCGCAGTTTTTGCATTATTTTTCGACCTCATCTTATTTTCCTAACCCTCTAACATTGGAAAAACGATGTGATCAAGTTAATGACTATCTTTTCATGAAAGTACTTTCAAAAGAAGCTTAAGTTTTGATTTTCATGCAAAAATAATTATCTGAAGGAGCGCCAGCTAAGAAAAAGTTCAATTTCTCTTTTTCATATCTAATGCTCTATTCAGTTATTTTTTCTAATTCAGATATATTGCAAAATTGAAGCCAAGCAAACTAATAGTAAAATTTTGAGATTAATCATTTTGTTGTAGATATCCTTTTTCTTCAAAAGCGAAATATAATAATTTTTCTGAACTCTTGTTTTTCAAAGATGCTAACTTTTGAACGCATGGTATTAATATCAAAATATCAAAAAAATCTACCCTTTGGGTTACAACCACTCAAAAAAAATATCAAAAAATATGCTATGAACACATATTTCATATTGTCAGTTAAAAACAAGTTTCGTATGTGGCTCTGAAACCCAAAAGTTAAGGCCGACCGATTATAAAACTAAATAAGGTGTTCATCAAATAACATAAATGACGCTTACAAGTATTTACGCAGCCAAGGAAAGAAAATATAATTATTCTACGCAATACGTTGTGAATTTTACTGGCAAATAAGGATTTTGAGGAATACGGAACGGATATTTAAAAATATAGTCAAGTTAATTATAGATGTTCCTGAGAAATTAAATAATGATTATTGTGGCAGTAGAAAGGCTAGGTCACGCCGCTAGGTGGATTAATTCGGGTTTTTTCTAGTTAAGTGATTATTATGTCGAATTTTCTGACGAACATTTTGAGCATCTTTATTTGAAAATAAAATTAGGGGTGTTTTGAGCTATTCGCATTTTTCGTTTTAAATTGCAAAAAAATGTATGATGTTGACAAATTAGCTAAAAACTGATAACGTCATTCGATTGCGCGGCAAAAAATCCATAGAAAAAGTATATTGCCATGTCTTTACATCAGAGATATTTGAACCCGAAAAACGACTTAGGCCATTACAAATATTTTATAAAGTTTTTGTCCTTCCGGTGTTCGGCCACTGAAGGCGGGGGGGGGGGGGGGGGGCGAAAAAAAAACAATGTGAATTTTTTAATCGAGCAAAAAAAATGGATTTTAAGAATTTTTACTTAAGGTTTAAACGTGAAAACCGAATCTATTCTTGCTTATAATATATACGTTATTATTTTCTATGCGAAAATATACAAAAAAAAAAGACAAAAATGAAGGAAAATTTTTTTGGACGATTTTCGGGAATTCCATTGTTCGAATTTCCATTTCTGTTTCGTGCTAGAAGCGTTAATTCAACTCGGAGACTCATTTTTCGAGTGTTTCAGACTGTAGAGCTCACAGACAATTGATTTTATAAAAAGAAATTTGACTCATATCCTACAAATTATTTTTTTGCCCCCCGATTTTTCAAGGCAATTTCCAAGGGGGGGGGGGGGGTGACAAAAACTTTAAATATGATTTGCAATGGCCTTATTTTGAAAATCTGTAAAAAAGGAAGAAGCGCCACTGCTAGGGGGATTGATCAATCGGCATAATATCTTGGAAAATTGGTTGTGGGGTCGGAATGAACAATTATGCCACCTTTGGTTGAAATCGCTGATGGTCGGAATCAATTTTTCCGATTTTTGTGTACGTTTGAGATGGAATGACCCATATGTGACTCGGCTCTCCGGCCCTCGGATCATCTTATAGCTTAAGTATCCGAATTTTGAATCAGAATGGTATGCCATTTTTGCGCCTCACTAGCTCTGCTTGAACTTTACATGAGATTAATTTCACCATGTGCTTTACCATAAGACATCAGATGAACATTATTATCTTTTGCAATTACTGCATGACCATTTGCGTTTGTCGGCTGCACCCTCACCTGGTAGCTTTAAGAAAGAATGGAAATAGAAAACAAAAAGTACCAAAACAACACAAATGACAATCGGATGATGCGCGTATTACAGTTTTGGCACTCATATGTAAGCATCATTATGAGGTGATTTTAGCTTGCAGCACATGCATAATAGTGCAGGTATAGGGGATTTGTCTTTAAAGTAGCCGAAAATGTTGAAGAATTGTCTTGCTTTGTAAAATTCAAAGCGTGTGTTTATGGAAAAAAAAGAAAAGTTTACCTTTATTCAGAAACGATTTAGCGCTTCTACCATAAATAAAGATGGACTGATCCTATTCATACTTCTTATATGTAATATAGAGAAACAGAAGTATGTCCGTTATTGCTATGTTGTGAAAGCAATCTTTAGTTAAACCTGAATTAATCCACCTAGCGCTGTGACCTGACCAGAAACTGCAGCAATAATCATTGTTTAATTTCTCAGGAACATCTATAATAAAGTTAACTATTATATTTAAATATCAGTTTTTTATTTCTCAAAATCCTTATTTAGCAGTAAACTTTACAAAAACGTATTGCGTGCCAATAATTATATATTTTTTTTTTCCTAGAGTGCGTAAATATATGTAAGCGTTATTTAATTAACTTTATCAATACCTTATTTATAGTTTTATAATATTTCGTTATTTATTGGAACATATATGTAAACACAAATGATAATTTTTGCAGATTTGAATGAAGATTTATAGAAAATTAGAAATTAACCCCCTAACTTGCCCTTCTATGAGTGCTTTATTTGCTTTACTTCAATTTTATCTAAATTGCATACCAAAACTTTTTGAAGGAATTGTAAATAAGAAGATATTGCATTACAATTAAGAAGATAAGGAGGTATTTAAAGGAAGTTCGACTACAACTAATCTACTAGAATTCATAAATTTCACTTTAAATGCTATGGGTAATGGAAACTACGTTTAAACATTATATACCGATTTCAGTAAAGCCTTTATCTTGTAGGGTAAGCCCAGGTCTTATAGGGTAACGGCACCAGTTGTCGCCACCCTAGCGGGTTACAGGTGTTTTATTGTTACTTAGTGATACGATATTTAGCATAATATATTCATTGATTTGAACAATATTATATGCTTAAACAACAAAATACGACCCTTAAACCACAGAACGGAAGATCAACTTCAAGTAAAAGCGACTTCAAAAACTGACCACAAAAAGAATGCAAAAATCAGCAACGATTTTTTCTTACTTCGAGTAAGTTTCACAGACCGTGCACATTTATACCACTTTTACTGTGGTATAAAGTGGTGTAATATTGTTCTATGCTTTGAATTGACCGTTAGCTATACAGTTCTACCTGGTTAATAAGGATTGTTGTTATTAATGACAAGTTAAAGAAGATATTATTGAAAAGTTATAATCGGAGTAGAAAAGTGATGCAGTATAATAAAGATTTTACTGTTTTGAAATCTAAAATAAATTATCGGCTTGGCACATATCAGTAATTGAAACTGAAATTAAGATTTCGAAGAGCAAATTCGAACTCCCGTTTCTCGTCACAGCACTACAATGGCAGAGAGAAATCTGTCATTAGCAGTAGCGTATGCAGTGGATGTGGTGGTCAGCACACACGAAGTCAGTGCAGATTCCGCAATGCCACTTGCTTCATATGTGAGAAAAAAGGACACATTGCTAAAGTCTGCAGATCCAGTAAGCAGAGGTCACAGGAGCACACCGCTTCACAAGTACAGTTAGAGGAATTGCCAGCTCCACGAATGGACGAGGCTCAGTCGTCATGTCCCTAAAGCTGGCAGTACAAAGTTAGCAGAACATTAGTAGCAACATTCAGTTAATTGATGCTCAATTAATGCTAATTAATGCTCCTAACGACGAATTTAATGCTCCATTGTTTCATAGGAAAAAACAATGCACTGCTAGCTTTAGATAAAGTTAGCAGGACAAAGTTCGGAAATGGCACTTCCGGTGCAGATAGAGCTACCCAAGTACGACCATCAATTAATGCTCATTTAATGCTCCAGGAAAAACATAACTTCGATAACTTTGGACGTCATTTTCCATGAAAAATTGAGCAAAAAAGAAAATGTACTGCTAGCTTTAGATAAAGTTAGCAGGACAAAGTTCGGAAATGGTACTTCCGGTGCAGATAGAGCTACCCAAGTACGACCATCAATTAATGCTCATTTAATGCTCCAGGAAAAACATAACTTCGATAACTTTGGACGTCATTTTTCATGAAAACTTGAGCAAAAAAGAAAATGTACTGCTAGCTTTAGATAAAGTTAGCAGGACAAAGTTCGGAAATGGCACTTCCGGTGCAGATAGAGCTACCCAAGTACGACCATCAATTAATGCTCATTTAATGCTCCAGGAAAAACATAACTTTGGTAACTTTGGACGTCATTTTCCATGAAAAATTGAGCAAAAAAGAAAATGTACTGCTAGCTTTAGATAAAGTTAGCAGGACAAAGTTCGGAAATGGCACTTCCGGTGCAGATAAAGCTACCCAAGTACGACCATCATTTAATGCTCATTTAATACTCCAGGAAAAACATAACTTCGATAACTTTGGACGTCATTTTCCATGAAAAATTGAGCAAAAAAGAAAATGTACTGCTAGCTTTAGATAAAGTTAGCAGGACAAAGTTCGGAAATGGCACTTCCGGTGCAGACAGAGCTACCCAAGTACGACCATCATTTAATGCTCATTTAATGCTCCAGGAAAAACATAACTTCGATAACTTTGGACGTCATTTTCCATGAAAAATTGAGCAAAAAAGAAAATGTACTGCTAGCTTTAGATAAAGTTAGCAGGACAAAGTTCGGAAATGGTACTTCCGGTGCAGATAGAGCTACCCAAGTACGACCATCAATTAATGCTCATTTAATGCTCCAGGAAAAACATAACTTCGATAACTTTGGACGTCATTTTCCATGAAAAATTGAGCAAAAAAGAAAATGTACTGCTAGCTTTAGATAAAGTTAGCAGGACAAAGTTCGGAAATGGTACTTCCGGTGCAGATAGAGCTACCCAAGTACGACCATCATTTAATGCTCATTTAATGCTCCAGGAAAAACATAACTTCGATAACTTTGGACGTCATTTTCCATGAAAAATTGAGCAAAAAAGAAAATGTACTGCTAGCTTTAGATAAAGTTAGCAGGACAAAGTTCGGAAATGGCACTTCCGGTGCAGATAGAGCTACCCAAGTACGACCATCAATTAATGCTCATTTAATGCTCCAGGAAAAACATAACTTTGGTAACTTTGGACGTCATTTTCCATGAAAAATTGAGCAAAAAGAAAATGTACTGCTAGCTTTAGATAAAGTTAGCAGGACAAAGTTCGGAAATGGCACTTCCGGTGCAGATAGAGCTACCCAAGTACGACCATCATTTAATGCTCATTTAATGCTCCAGGAAAAACATAACTTCGATAACTTTGGACGTCATTTTCCATGAAAACTTGAGCAAAAAAGAAAATGTACTGCTAGCTTTAGATAAAGTTAGCAGGACAAAGTTCGGAAATGGCACTTCCGGTGCAGATAGAGCTACCGAAGTACGACCATCAATTAATGCTCATTTAATGCTCCAGGAAAAACATAACTTCGATAACTTTGGACGTCATTTTCCATGAAAAATTGAGCAAAAAAGAAAATGTACTGCTAGCTTTAGATAAAGTTAGCAGGACAAAGTTCGGAAATGGCACTTCCGGTGCAGATAGAGCTACCCAAGTACGACCATCAATTAATGCTCATTTAATGCTCCAGGAAAAACATAACTTTGGTAACTTTGGACGTCATTTTCCATGAAAAATTGAGCAAAAAAGAAAATGTACTGCTAGCTTTAGATAAAGTTAGCAGGACAAAGTTCGGAAATGGCACTTCCGGTGCAGATAGAGCTACCCAAGTACGACCATCATTTAATGCTCATTTAATACTCCAGGAAAAACATAACTTCGATAACTGTGGACGTCATTTTCCATGAAAAATTGAGCAAAAAAGAAAATGTACTGCTAGCTTTAGATAAAGTTAGCAGGACAAAGGTCGGAAATGGCACTTCCGGTGCAGATAGAGCTACCCAAGTACGACCATCATTTAATGCTCATTTAATGCTCCAGGAAAAACATAACTTCGATAACTTTGGACGTCAATTTCCGTGAAAAATTGAGCAAAAAAGAAAATGTACTGCTAGCTTTAGATAAAGTTAGCAGGACAATGTTCGGAAATGGTACTTCCGGTGCAGATAGAGCTACCCAAGTACGACCATCAATTAATGCTCATTAAATGCTCCAGGAAAAACATAACTTCGATAACTTTGGACGTCATTTTCCATGAAAAATTGAGCAAAAAAGAAAATGTACTGCTAGCTTTAGATAAAGTTAGCAGGACAAAGTTCGGAAATGGCACTTCCGGTGCAGATAGAGCTACCCAAGTACGACCATCAATTAATGCTCATTTAATGCTCCAGGAAAAACATAACTTCGATAACTTTGGACGTCATTTTCCATGAAAAATTGAGCAAAAAAGAAAATGTACTGCTAGCTTTAGATAAAGTTAGCAGGACAAAGTTCGGAAATGGCACTTCCGGTGCAGACAGAGCTACCCAAGTACGACCATCATTTAATGCTCATTTAATGCTCCAGGAAAAACATAACTTCGATAACTTTGGACGTCATTTTCCATGAAAAATTGAGCAAAAAAGAAAATGTACTGCTAGCTTTAGATAAAGTTAGCAGGACAAAGTTCGGAAATGACACTTCCGGTGCAGACAGAGCTACCCAAGTACGACCATCATTTAATGCTCGTTTAATACTCCAGGAAAAACATAACTTCGATAACTGTGGACGTCATTTTCCATGAAAAATTGAGCAAAAAAGAAAATGTACTGCTAGCTTTAGATAAAGTTAGCAGGACAAAGTTCGGAAATGGCACTTCCGGTGCAGACAGAGCTACCCAAGTACGACCATCATTTAATGCTCATTTAATGCTCCAGGAAAAACATAACTTCGATAACTTTGGACGTCAATTTCCGTGAAAAATTGAGCAAAAAAGAAAATGTACTGCTAGCTTTAGATAAAGTTAGCAGGACAAAGTTCGGAAATGGTACTTCCGGTGCAGATAGAGCTACCCAAGTACGACCATCAATTAATGCTCATTTAATGCTCCAGGAAAAACATAACTTCGATAACTTTGGACGTCATTTTCCATGAAAAATTGAGCAAAAAAGAAAATGTACTGCTAGCTTTAGATAAAGTTAGCAGGACAAAGTTCGGAAATGGCACTTCCGGTGCAGATAGAGCTACCCAAGTACGACCATCAATTAATGCTCATTTAATGCTCCAGGAAAAACATAACTTCGATAACTTTGGACGTCATTTTCCATGAAAAATTGAGCAAAAAAGAAAATGTACTGCTAGCTTTAGATAAAGTTAGCAGGACAAAGTTCGGAAATGGCACTTCCGGTGCAGACAGAGCTACCCTAGTACGACCATCATTTAATGCTCATTAGATGCTCCAGGAAAAACATAACTTTGGTAACTTTGGACGTCATTTTCCATGAAAAATTGAGCAAAAAAGAAAATGTACTGCTAGCTTTAGATAAAGTTAGCAGGACAAAGTTGGACAGAACTGCCGGGTTCTGGGAAAATTCAGAAAAACAAAGCAAAAATCGCATGTATAGCAAATTTAAAAAATAAAAAAAAATGCTTCCCCGCGTCTGGGCAGGGATTCGAAACTATGTCATGTCGCATGCTCTGCAGCTAGTGTAGCCAGTGAACCGTTGACGCACTTATGTAACTGCGTGCAGAATGCGTATTTAATTTAGGTTTGTCAGTTCGAGAAGTGAATTTGTGCGTACCATCGGCAACAGTGAGTTTAGATTTCGCGCTTATTTTTCGCTGCGTCTATGCAACATGTAGGGGAACAGGTGTTAAAATGCCATGTCGGAACAAAACGCGCCACTGTAATAAATTTTTCATTTTTTGTATGATTTATGTAATACAGGAAACTTTTATGATACACACGAGTTAATAATGAGGAATAGAAGCGAATAGCACCATAATTACTGTTGAAAAGTGTATAGATATGCGTATAATATTGCAGTGGCGCGTTTTTCCCCAACTGGGAATTTTATCCAGAATTCCCCTACTAATTTTTGTATGCTTGGCGACACTCTTGGTTGTAGGGTAGGTGGGGGTGATTCTGACTATGATGTGATTTTAATTTTTTTTTTCTCGAAAAGTCTAGCAGTTTGTCTGATTTCTCACCAAACTCCACTCGTTCGTTGTCTAGTTGTACCATAACTAACGTTAACTAACATATTGTGCTTTGCTTCGACAGTGTCGTAAACAAATCACCTACCTAATTGCTGATGTTAGTTTGCTGATGTTAGTGTATTGCTGATGTTTTAATATTTTTACAGTTTTGCCCCAGTCTCGAGAAACAAAAAGTGGAAAGTTGTTTTCAAGACACCGCATGTTTTACGTAGGACTACGCAACGTTGAAGTAATAAGTGCTGGTAGAAATCACGAAAAGTATGAAGGTCTGTGCCTAGATTCACTAACTAGGGCCTCACGTTGGACCACGAATGCCGGTTCAATTCAACAAATATTGTTAGAGTTCGTCACCGTGAATTTTATGTATAACTTTATTGATTTTTTCGGTGAAAATAAAAGCTATGATGCTTTCAGCGGACGTTTCGACTTACTATCCTTCAGTCAACTTTTATGATACACACGATGATTACACTACGCATTAAACATCTATTCTCACTGCGTCGTCCACTATAACTATTACTAACTGTTATAGTTATAGAACAATGTGAGAAGTGAGAATAGATGTTTAATGCGTAGTCAATGACTAAAGGATAGTAAGTCGAAACGTCCGCTGAAAGCATCATAGCTTTTATTTTCACCGAAAAAAACTCAATTCGATAAAGCTTGACATTTTGCAAAAGTTTGTCACGTAAATTTTTAATTTACTGTATTGTAATAAATGCACTCAAACATTCCAATAAATTTGATATCAGAAGACAAGTTCAAATTTCCTAAATGCTCGTGCTTTGTATATCTGTTATATCCATTTCTTAGAGTTCGTAGGTTCACCAAGAGTTTCATCAGGCCACAATCACACTTTTGACGTAGGACTACGTCTTTGTTTACTATACTAGGACTGGGTAAAAACGAAAATAGAAGTGTAACGTTTGAATGAAAGATTTCAAATTGTAATAACTTCTGAACTACTGCATCAAACTGAACAATTTATATGTCGTTGGATAGATAAAGTGACCAGCAATTTTATGGGGAAGCAATTTCAAGAAAGCAATTTTAAGGAGGGCGTAAGAGGGGGGCTCTTATTCAAATGAAACACAAATTTTCTCAAAACTCGAGAACTAATCAAGCAAATGGAACCAAATTTGGCATGTGGAGGTTTCAGAAGGCAGGATTTTTTTCTATGGTGTACTGAGACCCCTTCCCCTTCTGAGAGGGGGGGGGGGGCTCCCATACAAACTCATAACTCGAGAACTTATTAAGCAAATAGAACCAAATTTAGCATGTGGAGGTTTCAGAAGACAAGAATTTTTTCTATGGTGGATTATGACCCGTTCCCTCTATAGGAGGGGGGCTCCATTGCAAATAACATACTAATTCCCTCATAACTCGAGAACTAATCGAGCTAATGGAACCAAATTTGGCATGTGGGGGTGTTTGGAGGCATCAATTTATTTAATGATGGTTTGAGACCCCTCACCCCTGTGCTAGGAGGATAAGGACTCTCATACAAATAAAACAGTAATTTTTGCGTATGTGCCATATTTTCTGCTATGTAACAAGCGGTAAGGTGTGAAAGTAAATAGTTAAATATTCTCGAAGCAAAAGATAGTGAATCGACGCCGCTAACTTACGTGCCTGTTGCCATTCATGTTAAAAGAGAATGACATTCGAATGGCACGTCATATTTACGATGAACGTGTTTTGGCTTTAACCTTTACGTTCCCGACATCAAAATGATGGTACTTGCAGTTACACTTTTGGCTCTATCTCCACTTATTTTCATTTGGTTTTTATGCTATTAGTCTTAAAAGAATCACAATAGATTGGCCTTTAATGAAAAAATAAGGTAATAAATTTTGGTTCCATTTTCCCGGAGATATTCCAGATCGCAGTGGGATTTATTTTGACGTCATAAGTAGCATGTGAAATAATACTATAAATCTGCTTAACAGAGTGCCCAAAAGTTATCCATTTCATTTGTGGTCAATAAGAATGAATGTTACATTATCCTGTAGAGCGCAAGTTAATGTTCCACACTCCGGAACATCCGGTATGGGTTCTACCGGAACTGAAAATTGGCCGTTTTGAATTCTCTCAAAATGGCCAATTTTGAGCTCCGGTAGAACCGGTACCGGATGTTCCGGAATGTCCAGATCGGCTCAAAATGCATCCTAAAGTCCACCCAAGAACTTGCGATGAAAAATCCTTTGGTTTGATACCCCATTTGTCATATTACTGAAGAGAATTTAAAACGGTCAATTTTCAGTTCCGGTAGTACCCATACCGGATGTTCCGGAGTGTGGGACATGAACTTGCGCTCAACAGGATAGTGTAAGATTCATTCTTATTGACTACAAATGAAATGTATAACTTTTGCGTACTCGGTTAAGCAGATTTCAGAGTTTTATATCTCATGCTACGTATGACGTCAAAAAAATCCCACTGCAATCTAGAATATCTCCGGGAAAAGGGAACCATAATTTATTACCTTATTTTTTTATTAAAGCCAATCTAATGTGGTTCTTTTAAGACTAATTGAATAAAAATCGAATGAAAATAAGTGCAGATAGAGCCAAAAGTGTAACTGCAAGTACCATCATTTTTGATGTCGGGGACGTAAAGGTTAATGTTACTTGTAACCAATGGCCCTTTTAAAGACCACAAGGGAGTTAAAGTAAGATTATTGGAACATGTCAAGCTACGCATAATCATATTTAATACAATAATCTGTGGGCTGGTCATTCATTACTCTTTCAACCTTTATGCACACAAGTGATTTTTAAAGGAAATTTCTATATCTCAATGGTTGCAGGCGTTGTACTTATGAACCCCCGTCCACGTATTGTCAAAGCCACCATTGCTTTCAATGAAGAATTGAATCTGAATATTTCACTTTTTCTCTTAATGGCACTCACAGATTCTTATAAACATGCATATGCCTGAAATGCAGATTACATTAGTCTTTGATCTAATGATCTGATATAGTCCTACGTCACCCTTTCGTACAACCCTTAGGGCTGTATACCTTGTAGTTTTTATGGTGATTAGCGACGATGTCGCATTATGAAAATTTTTGTGTGACTTGTAGCACTAGTTAACTTTAGGTAACTAGCTTCAAACAAACGCACAACTTGTGGTTGAACGAAAAAAAAATAAATAAATAATCTGGGTTATCATTTACCACTGGTTCACTTTCGTCAATTTCCTTACAGATAGTTGATATATAACCTGGAGAACCCCTGATGCTCTTCCGCCTTATGAAGAACTTTGTCTGCTAAGACGCTCATAAGATACTATTGGGTGTTCTTGACTGTCCTGCTGTTCTGTCGCAGCTTCAGTTATACTGTCCTCTTCGGCCTCAACGGAACCGACAGTTCCTATGCGTCGATTCGCACCGCACTAACTATGGACTTCACGAGCCAGTTCGACGTATGGCCTTGGAGAACAATCGTCGCAGAAATAGCATGGACTTTTAGCTACTTTTTTGTGCAATTTTAAATTTACTGATTCAAGTTTAGTTTTTTACTTATTTTGTACTATATATTTTTATTGTATGTCGATGTAAAAGATACTGGGCTTTTGTGCCTCTTTGAGTAAACTCTGTTTTCGGATCAGACAGACTTTAAAAATTGCTACATCACGTCACATGCATGAATATTCCCACAATCCCTTTTTCATATACCTAAGACATCAGTAATCAGTTAAATACTTTCAGTATATGAATACAATCGGGCGAATAAGGTTGGTCGCAGACTATTTTATAACCGTTCACTTTCAGGACAGCAAGTTGGACTAGGTTTGTCGTGGTCCTACGAAGTCTTGCTGGAAAGAAGAGACTTGTCACTTTTTCTGGGACACTTTCCTAACGCCGACATCGAATTGGTCTAAGTTTATAGCTATCCTATGAAATTCTGTTAGGTCGAGAGGAGACTGGAGGGAAGCAGGGATTGCACGATCACTTTGACTCAATTCACATTCATTTGACAGTACCGTCTCAGCCAAGCAAAATTTGACTAAATTTTATTATTTATAGAATTAGTTATTATCTACAATTTTGCTGAATAAAGTTTTCCTGTATCTTTTGTAGTTACGGTGCTACAATGCTAGTAACTCATTAGTGACTAAATGAACGTTTACTTAGTCACTAAAGAGGTACTAGCATTGTAGCACCACAAATAGAAAAGATACAGCAATACTTTATTCAGAAAAGTTGTAGGTAATAACTAGTTATTCAATCGTCCGGTACATAACTTTTTCAAATTCTGCGTGACTGAGATGCTACAGTCTCATTGACAATTGTGTCAAAGTGATTGTGCCTTCCCTGGTTATAAGCGTCAAACTGTAACCGCCTTTCGTTACATGTTCCCTTTTCGTTTTTCTAAAGTGCACCCCAATATAGAAATCAAAGACGTAGTCCTCCGTCAAAACCTGTTGCGATTCCTCACCATGTTTACTTACTAACTTGAGTGGTTTGCTGTCTTTAGACAAAGCCTGTTGAACAAGGTTTTTCCATATAACTCGGTTGTGGGCTACCGTTCCCCAATTCCTCGGACACCATCTAAACATCTTGCTCGCTGCGCTGCCGGTCGCCATGTTTCTACCGACTTTGAGGCGAAAATCATCTTTGCAGGGCAGATGTCCAGCATTCTTGCTACATGCCCTGCCCATCGTATCCCTCCAGCTTTAGCCACCTTTTAGATACTGGGTTCGCCATAGACTTGTGCGAGTTCATGGTTCATCCGCCGCCTCCATACTCCGTTCTCCTGTACGCCGCCAAAGATCGATCTTACCACTCGTCGTTCGAAAACTCCGAGCACTTGCAGATTCTCCTCGAGCATTGTACATATTTCATGCCCTTAGAGAACAACCGGTCTAATGAGCGTCTTGTAGAGGGTGTACTTTGTACGGGGACTTAGTCTGCTCGACCGCAATTGCTTCAAAATAAGACTTCCGCTGATTATACGCCTCCGAATCTCACGGCTGGTATCATTGTCCTCCATTACCAGTAAACCAAGGTAGACAAATTCGTCGACTACCTCAAACTCATCGCCATCGATTATTATACTACTGTCCAAGCGGCGTCAGTACGGCTCGGTGCCGCGTTGTCTGCACTAATCGATTAATTCAATTATTCGTGTCAGTGGTGTTCGATTAAAAATATTCGAATATTTCTTTGATTCGATTAATCGAACGATTATGAACTATTAAACAGCATTGTTCGGGCATTATTCGTACTCATTGAACTATTCGATTAATTAACTACTCGTGCTGGCAGTATTCGATTAAAAGTTATTCGAATATTCCATGTGTTATTCGATTAGTTGAATTAATCGAACGATTAACGGACATCACTAGCTCCGTGCTTTAGTCTGGTGTACTGTTCACCCACCGCCACAGATATTCTGCCGATAATCGTCTCGATTCTACATTTCGATTGGGCCCGTTCCGAAACGTCCCGATCGACCTGTGTTATAGCATACGTTGTGTTCTGATCGAAGCGCAATTTCTAATCGGATCCGATTTAATCAGTTGTCACAGTCCAACTTGCCTCCCTTTTTCTAGATCGGGCAGATAACCCCATCTTTCCACTTCTCCGGTAACTATTCCGTATTCCAAATTCTAACAATAAGCCGGTGCATACAAACGACCAGCTTTTCTGGTTCCATTTTAATACACTCCGCTCCGATGCCATCTTTCCCAGCTGACTTGTTCTTTAGCTGCATGATGGCCTCCTTATCTTCGCTTATCGTTGGGCTGACACCTCTTTCCCGTTTGTTGCATCGTCGAAATCGCTTTTCCCACCGCCATGGTTCTCCGCCTGGACGCCATTCAGGTGCTGCTTCCACCTATCGGTCACTTCGCGTTCGCGTTTCTTGAGAACAATGTAGCAGCTCCATCTCTACATATTCCTCCTCTTCCGGGTAGCGCTTTTTCTCCCAGAAGATTTGGTTTCGCTACATCTTCTGTTTGTGTCTTACCATGTTCTGACGTGTGGCACTGCGCATCTTGGCTGCCCACGCAGCGTTATCCTCATCCATCACCCTCCTCCATTCATCGTCAAATCAATCGTTCCGCTGATTCCGAGCCAGATGCCTAATAGTGTACGCCGCTACACTGCTGATGGCTGTTTTGATGGTGTTCCAACAGTCCTCGAGAGGGGCTCCGTCCAACTCGTCCCCCTCCGGCAGCGCAGCTTCGAGTGAATGCGCGTAGTTTACGGCGACGTCTGGCTGGTTCAGTCGCGCGAGATCTAACCGAGACTGGCGTCGGTACCGAAAGCTGTACCGGAGATTTTAGGGCGCATCTTAACCATCACTTAACCATCGGTGGTCCGAATCAGCGTAGGGCGCTTCGATACCATCTGACGTCGAAAGAGTCTGAGAAGTACCGGCCGTCGATCAAAACGTGGTCGATCTGTGATTCTATCTGATTTGGTTACCTCCAGGAGTACATGTGTAGGATTGTCTGCTAGAAAAAATACTTCATACGGCCATATTCTTGGAAGTGGCAAAGTCGATAAGTTTTAGGCCTATTTCATTGGTAAGCTGGTGTGCGTTGAACCCTCTAATCACCGGTTTGGTAAGCCAATTAAGTTGATTTGTGGTAATTGACTAGATGAGAACTAACATCATACCAAAAATCTGAGAGGTTGTGTACAACCCATTACACATCGTTAACGTAAGACTACGTAAGTCTCTTTGTAGCAATAATTGCAAGTAATCCATACATGTAATAATACTATTATTCATGAAATCATGCTCATGTGTTGTATGTTACAATTATCAAAGCAGTAACATTGTATTCGTTCAATCCTCAAAAAATTTCAGTCATTTCTATGAATTGATTGGATCTATTCCGTAAATGAATAGCGATAGTAGCGACCTAGTAGGGTTGGAACACTAGTTCTTGAGTCTGTTTCTATTTTATACCTAGCCAGCACCAGTTTCAAAACAATGCTTAATTCTAGCTATTTAAACAATTTAATCGCTGCATTCGGTGATTTTATTTGTCTTTTTAAAATGGTTAAACGAATCTGAATCTAATAAATCTGTAAGTCATCGGTGTAAACTAAGCGGCAACTATTTCCTATGGCATTTGCTGGGATTTTGACACGTAGCACGTCACTTGCTCCAGGGTAGCTTTGATCAACTGCGTCAGTTTGTCCGGAAAACCGTTCTCGTACATTATCTGCCAGAGTTTTTCGCGCTCGACTGTATCGTATGCTGCCCTGAAATCCACGAAAATATGATACGTGGGCACGTTACGCTTCCAACATTTCTGGGGGTTTGGCGGCGAGTGAAACATTTGATCCGAAAGAGTACGGACCTCCATAAAGCGCGCCTGATACTACTCTACGGACTCTTTTCCTATTGAGGATAGACGACGTAACAAAATCAAACAATTTAATGTTTTGAGCAAGATCCTGTAGGCGACGTTGACCAGCGTAATGCCGCAGTTACAGCAATCTAGCCGATCGCTCTTTTTGTCAATGGGACAAACTACACCTTTCTTCTACTCCTCCAGTAGTTTTGACGTAGGACTACGTCTTACGGCAAGCTTTGGCTGGGAAGGGCGTCATTCCAAAAAATCATTCTCGAAAAGTGGTCAGGTTTTGAACGCTAATAGCACTGACGAACTGACATGACACATAAAAGAAAATCCTTTAAAAACCATCGTCCTACACATTTTGCTTGCACACTAGCACCCTCTGTTATGCATGTCGCGGAGTAGCTTGCATTTGCACGGTTTTATGCTGTAGAGTTTTTACATTTGTATGGTTTTATACTGAAATCTCGAAGCAAAACTCGCGCGCCGCGGTGTGGTCATATTGCGAAACATGCTTTTTTGAAAAATGAGTGGTTTTTGATTGGACAATGGAATTTTCGCGAATGTCTCGTCTGTTTGTCTGTGCTAATAGTATAGCGGTTTCCCCCCGATTTTCAATATTTTTGTACCAATTGATCGGAACATCTTCTAAGAATTGGCTCAAATGAAGAACACTATTATTTCGTAAGTGTACACTATTGAAAAACTGAAAATTATGAAGCATTGTCCAACTAGAAATCCTCCCTACCTGATTGGTCGAAGAAAAAACGTCATCATGGTTTGCACGTGTTTTTTGCAACAAAGTGACAGAAACTCCTCGTTCCAATAGGTTGAAGATTCTTTACGTCGCTTAAACCTATACCAATTTGATATCTGTGCTTGGGAAGTACCTCAGAGTGCAAAACCACCCCTCTTCTTCAATCGATTTTATCGTTTCAGCATTAAACCTAGTCCAATGTGATGTGCTGAAGGTAAATAATTTTCTTAAAGTATAAAACGACCCCTTTTCTTCAACCGCCTTTAACATTTAAGTTTGAAATTAGTCCAAATCGATGTCCTGAAGGTAAAACGTCCTCGAAAAGTGAACGGTCATACTTTCCTTTTGCCAGATTGTATCCATATAGGCACCACAGAGAACAGATTAACAAGCTCGAAGGAAGTAATCGGTTTTTTGTGTGTAAAATCTGTCGGTAGTGCCCTCCAGAAATAATTTGCCAAACGCATAAAAAATATCCATGTGCCTTTATCAGTATTTCTTTGTGCTGGAGTTACATAGCAGCGATCGCAGCGACATCAAGATTTAGTTTGCCACTTACTGCTCAAGGGGTGCTCTATTGAAGGATTACTCGTAGATTACTTAAAAACCTTTTACACACTTTTTGACAATTACCTGGTAGTCTGTTCTCTGTGTAGGCACTGCAAGAATTTGTTCCAAACTGTTGTCTGGCATTTGTGCATATGACATGACACAGAATTCTCAAAGTGAGGAAAATCGGTAACTCTCTTATCCGAAAATAGTTTTAAACGTTTCATTTGCTGCTTTGCATCAGTTAGTTGCTGGCAATTCTTTACATTTAGATTATTTTCTTTCGAAAATGATGGACAAGACAAGGCAAGAGGGACCCGTAGTGACGCAAATGTTTATTTGACTGTCAACTCAGTATAAGGCAGTAAGGTACAAAACATTTTGCAAACAATTTTAACTTATTTAGTATTTAGTAGTTTATATCATGAGAATGAATAAAACGCTGTAAACAATTATCGACTTGCAAAAATTAAGATTTTCCAACCTGCAGCACAACCAAACCATTTTAACATAACAATTTTTCGATTTCATCAAATCAAATAGACTTACGTAGTCCTACGTCACCTATATGCGGTCATGTCTTGTACTCAACCTCTCTGATTTTTTCCTCCTCACAAATCCTTGAAATTATCCAGTGACGTGAAGTTAGCGATTCTTGGCTATTATTGCAGAATTATGAAGCAAGTCGGGCCTTTCCGGTGGTTCTGTTGTTCTTCAGCTGACCAATTTCTCATCGAGCCTCTTCGAGATGAGGAGCCGGTACACTCAAGTCTTTTTTTACACGGTTTGTTTTTTTCGATTACTCAAAAACGGTGCAGCTAAGGAACTATTTACAACCTACGTGAGGAATGTCGAGCTACTCCCAAATGTATTGAGAAATAAATGAATGGTCTCTAAGTTACCCCGTTCTTAATACTCAAAAAACTAAACCGTGTAAAAAAAGTACTTGAGTGTACTGTGTTATCGTTTGTAGGTATTCCTAGGTGAACTTTCGTTCCGTCTCCTTCTATTATATCGCCTTTGAGATGTTTATCGAAGAACTGCTTCCACCTATCGACCACCTCGTAATCGTCTGCACTCAAAAAAATCGACACATCGCATCCACGTGAAAAATTATGTAAACTTCTGTACAGCAACTTACATGAACTTCATGTACTAGTTAATGGGAACGTTGATAAAATCTACCGGGATCGCACGTAAACTGGTTAGTATGAGTGCGAGTTACCAATAATTTACGTATATGTTACATGAAAAATGTGATGGATGAGAATTACCTATGTTTTCACGTAAACTTACATCAACGTTGCGTAGTCCTACGTAAAACATGCGGTGTCTTGAAAACAACTTTCCACTTTTTGTTTCTCGAGACTGGGGCAAAACTGTAAAAATATTAAAACATCAGAGGGCAAACTAACATCAGCAATACACTTAGGTAGGTGATTTGTTTACGACACTGTCGAAGCAAAGCACAATATGTTAGTTAACGTTAGTTATGGTACAACTAGACAACGAACGAGTAGAGTTTGGTGAGAAACCAGACAAACTGCTAGACTTTTCGAGAAAAAAAAATTAAAATCACATCATAGTCAGAATCACCCCCACCTACCCTACAACCAAGAGTGTCGCCAAGCATACAAAAATTAGTAGGGGAATTCTGGATGAAATTCCCAGTTGGGGAAAAACGCGCCACTGCAATATTATACGCATATCATACACTTTTCAACAGTAATTATGGTGCTATTCGCTTCTATTTCTCATTATTAACTCGTGTGTATCATAAAAGTTTCCTGTATTACATAAATCATACAAAACATGAAAAATTTATTACAGTGGCGCGTTTTGTTCCGACATGGCATTTTAGCACCTGTTCCCCTACATGTTGCATAGACGCAGCGAAAAATAAGCGCGAAATCTAAACTCACTGTTGCCGATGGTACGCACAAATTCACTTCTCGAACTGACAGACCTAAATTAAATACGCATTCTGCACGCAGTTACATAAGTGCGACAACGGTTCACTGGCTACACTAGCTGCAGAGCATGCGACATGACATAGTTTCGAATCCCTGCCCAGACGCGGGGAAGCGTTTTTTTTTATTTTTTAAATTTGCTATACATGCGATTTTTGCTTTGTTTTTCTGAATTTTCCCAGAACCCGGCAGTTCTGTCCAACTTTGTCCTGCTAACTTTATCTAAAGCTAGCAGTGCATTTTCTTTTTTGCTCAATTTTTCATGGAAAATGACGTCCAAAGTTACCAAAGTTATGTTTTTCCTGGAGCATCTAATGAGCATTAAATGATGGTCGTACTTGGGTAGCTCTATCTGCACCGGAAGTGCCATTTCCGAACTTTGTCCTGCTAACTTTATCTAAAGCTAGCAGTACATTTTCTTTTTTGCTCAATTTTTCATGGAAAATGACGTCCAAAGTTATCGAAGTTATGTTTTTCCTGGAGCATTAAATGAGCATTAAATGATGGTCGTACTTGGGTAGCTCTATCTGCACAGGAAGTACCATTTCCGAACTTTGTCCTGCTAACTTTATCTAAAGCTAGCAGTACATTTTCTTTTTTGCTCAATTTTTCATGGAAAATGACGTCCAAAGTTATCGAAGTTATGTTTTTCCTGGAGCATTAAATGAGCATTAATTGATGGTCGTACTTGGGTAGCTCTATCTGCACCGGAAGTGCCATTTCCGAACTTTGTCCTGCTAACTTTATCTAAAGCTAGCAGTACATTTTCTTTTTTGCTCAATTTTTCATGGAAAATGACGTCCAAAGTTATCGAAGTTATGTTTTTCCTGGAGCATTAAATGAGCATTAATTGATGGTCGTACTTGGGTAGCTCTATCTGCACCGGAAGTGCCATTTCCGAACTTTGTCCTGCTAACTTTATCTAAAGCTAGCAGTACATTTTCTTTTTTGCTCAATTTTTCATGGAAAATGACGTCCAAAGTTATCGAAGTTATGTTTTTCCTGGAGCATTAAATGAGCATTAATTGATGGTCGTACTTGGGTAGCTCTATCTGCACCGGAAGTACCATTTCCGAACTTTGTCCTGCTAACTTTATCTAAAGCTAGCAGTACATTTTCTTTTTTGCTCAATTTTTCATGGAAAATGACGTCCAAAGTTATCGAAGTTATGTTTTTCCTGGAGCATTAAATGAGCATTAATTGATGGTCGTACTTGGGTAGCTCTATCTGCACCGGAAGTGCCATTTCCGAACTTTGTCCTGCTAACTTTATCTAAAGCTAGCAGTACATTTTCTTTTTTGCTCAATTTTTCATGGAAAATGACGTCCAAAGTTATCGAAGTTATGTTTTTCCTGGAGCATTAAATGAGCATTAATTGATGGTCGTACTTGGGTAGCTCTATCTGCACCGGAAGTACCATTTCCGAACTTTGTCCTGCTAACTTTATCTAAAGCTAGCAGTACATTTTCTTTTTTGCTCAATTTTTCATGGAAAATGACGTCCAAAGTTATCGAAGTTATGTTTTTCCTGGAGCATTAAATGAGCATTAATTGATGGTCGTACTTGGGTAGCTCTATCTGCACCGGAAGTGCCATTTCCGAACTTTGTCCTGCTAACTTTATCTAAAGCTAGCAGTACATTTTCTTTTTTGCTCAATTTTTCATGGAAAATGACGTCCAAAGTTATCGAAGTTATGTTTTTCCTGGAGCATTAAATGAGCATTAATTGATGGTCGTACTTGGGTAGCTCTATCTGCACCGGAAGTACCATTTCCGAACTTTGTCCTGCTAACTTTATCTAAAGCTAGCAGTACATTTTCTTTTTTGCTCAATTTTTCATGGAAAATGACGTCCAAAGTTATCGAAGTTATGTTTTTCCTGGAGCATTAAATGAGCATTAATTGATGGTCGTACTTGGGTAGCTCTATCTGCACCGGAAGTGCCATTTCCGAACTTTGTCCTGCTAACTTTATCTAAAGCTAGCAGTACATTTTCTTTTTTGCTCAATTTTTCATGGAAAATGACGTCCAAAGTTATCGAAGTTATGTTTTTCCTGGAGTATTAAATGAGCATTAATTGATGGTCGTACTTGGGTAGCTCTATCTGCACCGGAAGTTCCATTTCCGAACTTTGACCTGCTAACTTTATCTAAAGCTAGCAGTACATTTTCTTTTTTGCTCAATTTTTCATGGAAAATGACGTCCAAAGTTATCGAAGTTATGTTTTTCCTGGAGCATTTAATGAGCATTAATTGATGGTCGTACTTGGGTAGCTCTATCTGCACCGGAAGTACCATTTCCGAACATTGTCCTGCTAACTTTATCTAAAGCTAGCAGTACATTTTCTTTTTTGCTCAATTTTTCATGGAAAATGACGTCCAAAGTTATCGAAGTTATGTTTTTCCTGGAGCATTAAATGAGCATTAATTGATGGTCGTACTTGAGTAGCTCTATCTGCACCGGAAGTACCATTTCCGAACTTTGTCCTGCTAACTTTATCTAAAGCTAGCAGTACATTTTCTTTTTTGCTCAATTTTTCATGGAAAATGACGTCCAAAGTTATCGAAGTTATGTTTTTCCTGGAGCATTAAATGAGCATTAATTGATGGTCGTACTTGGGTAGCTCTATCTGCACCGGAAGTGCCATTTCCGAACTTTGTCCTGCTAACTTTATCTAAAGCTAGCAGTACATTTTCTTTTTTGCTCAAATTTTCATGGAAAATGACGTCCAAAGTTATCGAAGTTATGTTTTTCCTGGAGCATTAAATGAGCATTAAATGATGGTCGTACTTGGGTAGCTCTATCTGCACCGGAAGTACCATTTCCGAACTTTGTCCTGCTAACTTTATCTAAAGCTAGCAGTACATTTTCTTTTTTGCTCAATTTTTCATGGAAAATGACGTCCAAAGTTATCGAAGTTATGTTTTTCCTGGAGCATTAAATGAGCATTAATTGATGGTCGTACTTGGGTAGCTCTATCTGCACCGGAAGTGCCATTTCCGAACTTTGTCCTGCTAACTTTATCTAAAGCTAGCAGTACATTTTCTTTTTTGCTCAATTTTTCATGGAAAATGACGTCCAAAGTTATCGAAGTTATGTTTTTCCTGGAGCATTAAATGAGCATTAATTGATGGTCGTACTTGGGTAGCTCTATCTGCACCGGAAGTGCCATTTCCGAACTTTGTCCTGCTAACTTTATCTAAAGCTAGCAGTACATTTTCTTTTTTGCTCAATTTTTCATGGAAAATGACGTCCAAAGTTATCGAAGTTATGTTTTTCCTGGAGCATTAAATGAGCATTAAATGATGGTCGTACTTGGGTAGCTCTATCTGCACCGGAAGTACCATTTCCGAACTTTGTCCTGCTAACTTTATCTAAAGCTAGCAGTACATTTTCTTTTTTGCTCAATTTTTCATGGAAAATGACGTCCAAAGTTATCGAAGTTATGTTTTTCCTGGAGCATTAAATGAGCATTAATTGATGGTCGTACTTGGGTAGCTCTATCTGCACCGGAAGTGCCATTTCCGAACTTTGTCCTGCTAACTTTATCTAAAGCTAGCAGTACATTTTCTTTTTTGCTCAATTTTTCATGGAAAATGACGTCCAAAGTTATCGAAGTTATGTTTTTCCTGGAGCATTAAATGAGCATTAAATGATGGTCGTACTTGGGTAGCTCTATCTGCACCGGAAGTACCATTTCCGAACTTTGTCCTGCTAACTTTATCTAAAGCTAGCAGTACATTTTCTTTTTTGCTCAATTTTTCATGGAAAATGACGTCCAAAGTTATCGAAGTTATGTTTTTCCTGGAGCATTAAATGAGCATTAATTGATGGTCGTACTTGGGTAGCTCTATCTGCACCGGAAGTGCCATTTCCGAACTTTGTCCTGCTAACTTTATCTAAAGCTAGCAGTGCATTTTCTTTTTTGCTCAATTTTTCATGGAAAATGACGTCCAAAGTTATCGAAGTTATGTTTTTCCTGGAGCATTAAATGAGCATTAATTGATGGTCGTACTTGGGTAGCTCTATCTGCACCGGAAGTGCCATTTCCGAACTTTGTCCTGCTAACTTTATCTAAAGCTAGCAGTGCATTTTCTTTTTTGCTCAATTTTTCATGGAAAATGACGTCCAAAGTTACCAAAGTTATGTTTTTCCTGGAGCATCTAATGAGCATTAAATGATGGTCGTACTTGGGTAGCTCTATCTGCACCGGAAGTGCCATTTCCGAACTTTGTCCTGCTAACTTTATCTAAAGCTAGCAGTACATTTTCTTTTTTGCTCAATTTTTCATGGAAAATGACGTCCAAAGTTATCGAAGTTATGTTTTTCCTGGAGCATTAAATGAGCATTAATTGATGGTCGTACTTGGGTAGCTCTATCTGCACCGGAAGTACCATTTCCGAACTTTGTCCTGCTAACTTTATCTAAAGCTAGCAGTGCATTGTTTTTTCCTATGAAACAATGGAGCATTAAATTCGTCGTTAGGAGCATTAATTAGCATTAATTGAGCATCAATTAACTGAATGTTGCTACTAATGTTCTGCTAACTTTGTACTGCCAGCTTTAGGGACATTCAGTCGTCTCGTTAATTCCGTTACTCCGTTCGGAAAAAAGTTAATCAGCGTGAAGATCGACGGTCACCCTGTAGAAATGGAAATCGACACTGGAGCGCCTTGTGGTATCATCAGCGAAAGCAGTCTGCGAACAATCAAACCCACATTCAGATTAAAAGAATCCGACCAACAATTCTCTAGCTACACCGGTCATCGGATTACGTGTTTGGGTCGTCTGCCAGTAAACGTCAGTATCAGAACAAGTACACGCAAGCTTGATTTACACGTGGTATCTGGAGACTACGACACTCTATTCAGAAGAGAATGGATTTCGCAATTCACAGCAGAAGTGGATTTAAATAAGCTGTTTTCTGAATCTCACGTTGTGCAATCAGTAGCACATACGTCGTCACCGTTATCGTCTGAGGAACAAAATTCGCTTTCGCAGCTGCTAACCAGTTTCGAGGACCTTTTTAGCGACACACCTGGAAAGCTAATCGGACCTCCCGCTTCAGTACACTTGAAACCTGGATCAGCCCCGGTCTTTGCAAAAGCGCGAGAAGAACCGCTAGCCCTGAAAAGCCAATATTCAGAAGAAAGCGACAAAAAGTTGGCTTCGGGCGCCTATGTGAGAGTTGAATATTCCGTGTGGGCCTCACCTACACACATGGTGGTTTGTTCGATTTAATCGACGTTTTTCGGCGAAATAAGTATGAAGATTTTAATTACCAGTTAGTCCGGACGTTTCGAGCTACTACTGGTCTTCGCTCATCATCTGCGGACACTAAAACACTATATTAGGCACATTTACAACATAAAACATATTACAAATTCTTAACTTTCTAACTCCGCAGATGATGAGCGAAGACCAGTAGTAGCTCGAAACGTCCGGACTAACTGGTAATTAAAATCTTCATACTTATTTCGCCGAAAAACGTCGATTAAATCGAACAAACATTGTGGTGGTGGCGATTAACTGAAATCAACACACATGGTGTAGAGATGGTCGGGTATGAAAATTTGGATACCCGGACCCGACCCGTACCCGATCAAGAAAAAAATTAAAAACCCGTACCCGACCCGAACCCGCAAATTTATTATTTTTGATACTCGAACCCGACCGCAACCCGTCGGGTACGGGACGGGCCCGGGTACCCGACCATCTTTAGTGTTAAATGTGGTAAATAGAGATACTCGACCCGACCCGTACCCGGTTTCAAAAGCAAAAATTAAGAACCCGTACCCGACCCGAACCCGCAAATTAATATTTTTCATACCCGAACCCGACCCGAACCCGGCGGGTACGGGTACGGGTGCGGGTTTCGGGCAAATTTTCCGCTACCCGACCATCTCTAACATGGTGGTCAAAAAAAATGGAAAGCTACGTATAACTGGCAATTACAAACCAACAGTAAATCCCCGGAAGATTATCGACGAGCACCCAATCCCAAAGATCGAAACCATTTTCAATCAAATGAAAGGAGCCAGTCTATTCTGTCATTTGGATGTGACAGACGCTTACACACACCTTCCTATCGACGAAGAGTTTCAACACATTCTCACATTCTCACACTAAACACGCCGACACACGGATTGGTTCGGCCGACTAGAGCAGTTTACGGAGCAGCAAACATTCCTGCGATCTAGCAAAAGCGTATGGAGACAGTTTTTCAAGGTTTGTCTAATGTCATTAATTTTTACGACGATATCATGGTATTTGCAGACGGATTCGAGGATTTATTAACTGCTCTAACTGCAGTTTTCAACAGATTGCGTCAGCATGGATTACGTTTGAACCGCTCTAAATGTGTATTTGCCACTTCTGTTCTTGAATGCCTGGGACATCAGATCGATGCTCGTGGGCTGCATAAATCAGACAAACACATAGAAGCAGTTCGAGATGCGCCACGTCCGACTAATGTGAACGAACTTCAATTGTTTTTGGGAAAGGCCACATACTATAACGCGTTTATTCCGAATCTGTCATGTCGCTTCCGCTCGCTGCGTGATATGCTACAAGAAGAGACTTTTGAATGGACCCCTGAGAGAGTTGCTGCATACGAGGATATGAAATCAACACTCATTTCGCCGCAGGTGCTGATGCAGTACGATCCAGCTCTTCCACTGATACTAGCAACGGACGCAAGCCAGATCGGCTTAGGGGCTGTGCTCTCACACAAACTAGAAAATGGTCTGGAACGACCGATAGCGTATACCAGCACATCATTGTCGAACACCGAACAACGCTATCCGCAGATCGACAAAGAGGCTCTAGCCATCGTATGGGCAGTGAAAAAATTCTTTCATTATCTCTATGCTCGCAAATTTACACTGATCACGGACCTTAAAGGCCCCCATACACGTACGCATATGTTGGGTTGAAAATGAACAAAATGTTGGAGGTTCATTCCGACCGAGCGCCGAGCCGAACATTTTCTTCTGCCAGTTTGGTTCGTGGCACTCACACACAAGCGAGCGTGTTGGACGAACATGAATTCACCAACATTTTCGGCCAACATGTACGTACGTGTATGGGGGCCTTAAGCCGTTGAGTCAAATTTTACACCCTACTAAATCGCTCCCGACATTGTGCATCAGTAGAATGGCTAATTATGCCGATTATTTATCGCATTTTAATTTCGATGTTGTGTACAAATCTACAAAAGAAAACATCAACGCCGACTACTGCTCGCGTACCACACGAACACCAGCGCGTGGTGAAATAAACAAACTCTCTCGTTGCGAAGAAGGAGATAACAGTGAAAATGAAACCGACGGTTTTGATTCGTTTGTTTTACGTCAAATTGCACAACTACCAATACGCGCTGAACATATCGCCAGTGAGACGCGAAAGGATCCTTGTCTTGGTAAAATTGTTCAACTTTTGGAAGCTGGCACTAATTTGTCGCGAGTAGGATATAAAGCACCAGAAGCAAAGTATTCATTTGCTGCTAATTGTTTATTGTTTAAGCACAGAGTGGTAGTGCCACCCTCTCTTCGTGAAGCAGTGTTAAAAGATCTCCATGTAGCACACATTGGCATTATGAAAATGAAAGGGCTCGCTCGCTCGTTTGTGTATTGGCCGCGAATCGATGCGGACATTGAAAATACGGTGAAATCTTGTTTTGAATGTACTCGGCAAGCGCACGCTCCCCCGAAATTTAGTGAACATCATTGGCAATATCCCAAAGGGCCCTAGGAGAGAATACACATTGATTATGCGGGTCCGGTGGCGAATTCGATGCTGTTAATTGTGGTTGACGCGTACAGTAAATGGTTAGAAGTGAAAGTTACCAACTCTACAACGACAGCAGTAACCATCAGTATCATGGATGAATTATGTTCCAGGCATGGTGTACCAGTCACGGCAGTGTCAGATAATGGTCCACAATTTACGGCAGAGGAGTTCAAGGTGTTTTTACGAAACAGTGGAGTCCAGTTTCACAAACTGTCCGCTCCTTACCACCCTGCAACAAACGGTCATGCCGAGCGTTATGTGCAGACTACGAAAGATACATTGAAGGCTATGGGAACGACACCATCAACACCAACACCATGCTTTCGAACTTGAATAGATTTCTCCAGCTTTATCGCATATCACCGCACGTAACCACCGGTGAATCGCCGTCAAAATTGTTCCTGGGACGGACCCTTCGAACGCGATTTGATCTTTTAAAACCAGAGGATGTCCTACTGAAGATCACAGCAAAACAACAAGCTAGTTTTGAACCATCTTATCGTGCATTCAGTCAAGGTCAACCGATACTTTTTCTCTCTGGTAACCCTCGATTAGATAAGTGGATATCAGGTGTCATTGTAGCACGATTAGGAGATCTTCACTACGAGATTGAGTATGCCGGGAAGCGATTCAAGCGACACGTCGATCAGATTCGTTCAAGTTTTCGGAAGAATGGACTCGATGAAAACGACTTAACAGTTTGTGGCGAACATGGTGAACCAAGACGCGTGCATTTTTATGAAAACAATGCCCCAGTAACACCGTCTACTCCTATCACCTCTAGGACTGCTCCCGCTAACCGAGATTCCCCAGAGTTTCATACGCCACCTAGTAGTCCGGTTCTTCAGGATTCCAGTCACCCGTTCGTCATTCGACGCTCAAACAGAGAACGCCGTCCTCCGTGCAGATACTCACCGTAGTCGAATTATTTTTGACGAGGGAAGAAATGTTGTGTATCTTTGATCATCTTAGAATAATCGTAAATATTTTCTGGCATCGCTGCCATTCATTCTCAGTTAATCGTTTAAATAATGCGCATATCGCACTCAGCGGTTATCTTTTTAAAATTTAAATAAGTGCGTTCGGTAATAAATACACACCAATGTTAATCGTATAAATGTCGTTTTTACTCCCAATATCCCAATCCCATATCCACATCCGGGATAAAAATGGATTTCTGTCTGTCTGTCCCTATGTTCCCTATGAAAATTTGGATGTAGGGATTTTTGGGGCCAGGGAAGGTTCTCTCGATGGTAAAAGACCCCTCCTTCACTAAGAGGGGGGGGGGGCTCCCATACAAATCTATGCCTATAAAAATGGATTTCTGGCTATCTGCCCGCATGTTCCTTATAGAATCGAAAACTACTGAACCGATCGGCGTGAAAATTGGCATATAGTGATTTTTGGGGCCAGGGAGGGATCTTATGATGGTTAGAGACCCCTTCCCCCACTAAGAGGGAGGGCTCTCATACAAATGAAAAACAAATTTCTTCATAACTCGAGAACTAATCAAGCAAATGGAACTAAATTTAGTATGTGGGTGTTTTTGTAGGCAAATTTTTTTTTCTATGGTGAATTGAGACCCCTCCCCTCTTTAGGAGGGGAACTATGACCCCTTTCCCTTTTAAGAGGGGGGGGGGGCTTCCATACAAATGAAATACAAATTTCCTCATAACTCGAGAATCAATCAAGCAAATGGAACAAAATTTGACATGTGGGTGTTTTTGGAGACAAGAATTTTTTCTATGATGAATTAGGACCCCTTACCCTTTTAGGACGGGGGGTTCCACTACAAATGAAATACAAATTTCCTCATAACTCGAGAACTAATCAAGCAAATGGAACCAAATTTGACATGTGGGTGATTTTGGAGACAAGAATTTTTTCTATAATGAAATGAAACCTCTTCCCGCTTTAGGAGGGGGGGGGGTTCCTATACAAATGAAATACAAATTTCCTCATAATTCGAGAACTAATTAATCAAATGGAACCATATTTGGCATGTGGGTGTTTTTGGAGGCATGAATTTTTTCTATGATGAATTAGGATCCATCTCCCTTTTTATGTGGAGGAGCTCCCATACAAATAAAATACCAATTTCCTCATAACTCGAGAAGTAATCAAGCAAATGGAACCAAATTTTGCGTATGGGGGGTTTTGGAGGCAGGAATTTTTTTTAATGATGGTTTGAGACCCCTCACCACTGTGGATAAGGACTCTCATACAAATAAAACAGAAATTTTTGCGTAAATCAAAAACTAATCGAACTCGAGAAATTTTAGACTCTTTCATAAAACATTAATCAATAACAAGATCACCAAAAACTATCAATAGTAACATTAGATAATTCAACGTAAGACGGCCACAGGCCGCGAGTGTTGTCGGCGACCTGCCGTCGGCAGCGCCGGCCACTGCGGGGGGCAGCCCCCCCCGTAGAGATCACCTCTATCTAGGTTTATTTATTTCCCTAGATCTACTGACCTCTATTACTTTTTTTCAGTTTGGTCACCCCTGCGAAATGGTACTTTCTACGAAAAGTTTTTCCGTGAAATGGTACATCCCGCGTAAGGTTTTTCGCGAAATGGTATTCTGTGAAACTCTATATTCCGCGTTATGGTCAACCGAGAATTGGTGTTCCACAAAATGGTATTCGGCGAAATGGGTTGTAATGATGGCGAATATTTAAATGCTATCCGATTTATTTTATCAGGTTAAGCAACGGGGGGAGCTGTTTTCTACTTTACTGTGAGGAAAATTTGTATATTAAAACACCCATGAACTCCCCAGAAACTTGCAAAACTCGAGATTGTGACAAAGGTCATCCAAGATTCACGATTTATGTACAACACAGATTAATTTGTGGCAATACGAAGTTTGTCGGGTCAGCTAGTGATCAATATATATAGAATGCAAGTGTCGCTGCAGTGCGCGTGGTAAACATCACACATGTTCAGATAATGTATTTACATTATATATGCATATGTGTGTACCTGAAATTCATCAAAAGGAAATCTCATTGCCAGACATTGACAACCAGTTTAAAATTTCAAATATGGCTGCCAAGTAATGTGACTGGAAACTTCGCTTGCTTCAAATTTCTGAAAAAACCGGTGCAAAAGGGCTCAGTTGTGGGATTCAATTCATCCGGACGAAAAGAAAAAGAACGTTTAACGTTTCATTCCACTGGCATGAAAGAACAGCGATGAGCGCACTGATGACAGCACCAGCCAGCGTACAGATAAATAACAATGAGCAACTTTGACAATGGAGTTCCCGATTCACAGATTTGATACAGATTGTTAGCATCATGCTTACCACAATGAGTCCTGTAGAAAAACAGCGACACTGGCATTCTATATATATTGATTCTACTGGTCTAACACACAAGCGAAAATTGACCCCAACGGTTACTCTGTCGCAAACGTTTTATTAGCACTAGCACAACTAGACGATGACTCTTTTGGCGTGATGGCTCAAGAAACGCGGGATCTGGGGCTGTCTAACCGGTAGTACCGAAACCGGTAGTACCGAAACCGGTAGTATCGAAACCGGTAATACCGACCAATTTTTGGGTACCGAAATACCGGTTTTGGAAAGGCAAAAAACCAGTATTTCCGGTATTTTCTAATAATCTAGTTTTTTTTAACTCCTTATTCGAAGAATTCAAACTAAGTTTGATAGAAAAAGTTAAAAATAGTTTCCCGTTGGATTCAAACACAGGGTTGTAGACAAGCTAAACAGTTTATGAATATGAATATATGGTACTACCACTGACGTAGATCCGTCTGCCCCGATCTACTTCTACACTTAGCCGCTCTTATGGTGGCGTTGCACCAATCAAAAGGATTCAATATCGCACGGACGGCAGGCTGATTTAGAGGAACAGTGGAATGGATTTCTTTTCTGGTGTCCGGGGTGTCTGCGCACAGATCCCAGATCAAAAAATGAAGTGTCCACTCGGACTGATCTAAGTTACTGCTCGATTTATTGGTTGAAACTTGCCCTTTTAGGATTATCCCTTAGCTAGCACAATCGGTCAAATACCAATACTCAATATCATTGCTTCCAAAATATTCAATGTTTATCAACATTGGCAGCTATTGTACTGAATCGTACTTTGTTTTTGTTTTGGACCGCGCCTCGCCTGTATGATGCCAGCGGCGCGTGCCGGTTCGGAGCTGGAGCAAATGCGCACCAGCGGCGATGAGTCACATCGTCATGCTGCGAGTGGTGTCGTTCACTCCGCATCATAAACGCACATGCATCATAACGCGGCTACATGCACCACACAGCAGCGGGCGTAAACCACTCGTAAATAAATAGCGGTTTACTGTGTATTGTTTATAGTACACGGAGAGTGCGTATAGCACACCACCTACCTTAGCAGAACATCCGTTCATACACGGAGAATAAAAATGTAGTTTCAACCATATTTATGGTTGTTTTATGCACAAACAAAAATTTCGTTTCGTTTCAAACTGAAATATATGATTGAAATGAAAATATTTATTGTTATATCAATCTTAACTTCAAATTTGAATATACTTTACTTTTAATTCAAAACTGTTATTTTCTTGATTCAAACAGAATCTCGTATTGAAACAACAATATTTTTAGGTTGTTATAAAAATATTTTTTTGAGGCTTAAAGCAACAATAATTTTGTTTGAAACAAACTGGAGCTATTTCGCTCCGTGTAGCAATGAGCCTATCATGTCAAAAAGAGTTGAACATATTCAACGATTAGCATGACCAACTCCCAACTCTTGTATGAAGGGCCAAAAGGGAATTGGTCGATAAGCAACATCACTTACACGTACCAGGGATTTAGAGAATCTCCTTCCAAGGGCTAAGTCGCCTGAGTCAATCGTTGAATAAACCGTCTTAATGCAGAATGACTCCAGCAGGTGGGGAGAAGAGCCCGCTCATTATCCACGATGTGTTGTTAATCGGGCCAAGATTAACCCTAGAAAGTTGACTGTTTCACTCTCCCTAGGCCCACCGCTTCAAACAAGTGCTCTGATGGTCCCTCCCTCTTCCCGATTCTAGTTTATTTATGAAATGTGGTATATATGATTAAAAATAGAACAATCTCACCAGCTGGAATGGAATAGAGTTGCGTCCTTTTGGTTTCCATAAGTGCTTCTAATAATTAATTTACTTTTTCTTCTGGTATTCAATATCCATGTGCAGTATTAACACTCGTATTGGCCAAAGTTCTCACTATATAGCAAGAGCTGCTTCATAAGCTAAAACGAAAAAAAAATTTAAATAACTTATTTTATGCTCACCTATTAACAAGGTCGTGTGGAGCCGCCGTCTGCCCAAAACCTCGATTTTCATATCAGGCAGCCGGGAACCACCCAGTATCGCACCTCCTAGCTTGGCTACTCAATAGAGTATTACCGGGTATGGCCACGTGGAGGCTCTAGGTAGGGGCATGGGATGGCTAAAGCTATATTGGACGCTCCTCATTTGCCTTCCCCATTTCATACCCAGGTGTAGACAAGCTAATTGACAGTTTATCTACCCAAACTCTGCAGTAGCTAAAAATCTACTCCATTTAACTCGTAGTGAACTACGCATAATCGCGGGACTCATAACAGGACACAGTCCGCTCTTTATCATTTAAAGAATATCGGCCAGGTATCATCCGACACCTGCCGCTTTTGTAACTCTGAACCTGAAAGTTCATCGCATCCACTCAGCAATTGCGGAGTTCTTGCATTATCAAGGCACAACTTCTTCGGAAGTTTCCTTCTTACTCCATATCAGGTATGGAGCCTAAATCCCAAAACGGTAATTGGCTTTATAAACCATGTAGTACCGAATTGGGGCACAGGATTACAACTATCCCGCTCAACTCCATCAATGGGTATGCGGTCCGTAAATGTGTACAGTAATCGGGGCCTGCCACAAAAGACGATCATTAAGACTGTCGCAGTGGCTTTTTAACCCAATGCCCTTCTGGCATACAAAAAAAAAGTTTGATAGAAGCTTGTAAAACTCATAGAAAAACAACTTGGTATTAATTCTGATGAGCATGCTAGCAACTAAGAGGGTGAAGCTGTGGGTCAAATAATTATAACTCTTGAAGCCGTTTAAGGCACAGTAGGCATCTTTGTTGTAAAAATGTTACATCGTATAACCAGACGTCGCGTTGGAATTTATTCTTGAACAACTTGATATTTAAAAGCCACCAAGATCAGGTCCCAGCAACGTCACTTACAATTGTAAATCATCACTCAACGATGAAGTAATAAAGCTTAAGTTTCAACTGATGCAGCGCAGCCTCGTTTCAAAACTGGTTTCAATCAGCGTCATGACTTCATCATGACGACCTGTTTTAAACTTTTATTTGTATTTTTCTATCAAATATTCTAGAATGCCTGCAACTTTGAATGCAATTGAATTGAATTTGAGTAACATTCCTACAACCTAACGCATATTGTAATTAACCTAAACCCAAAACTCAAGGGGAATATTTTGTTACGTTTGAGCAATGATCGCGTTGCAACAGAATCCGTTCTAGCAAGGGAAATAAATATGAAAATAAAGACATTTACTGAAAATCATCAACATTTCTATTGATTTCGTATGATTTGCCAATACCGGTATTACCGGTATTTTCCACGCCAATACCAAAATACCGGTTTTCACCAAAAGCACCCAATACCGACAGCCTTAGCGGGATCCGAAGGTGCTTTTTGACTTCTGAACTCGAAATCGAAGCTAAAACCTCGTTCGAAAACACAGGTTCCTAATATATTTTAATGCAGTTATTCTGGAAATGAAATATGATTTTTAAAAGTTAACTATTCTTTTATTCCTAAATTGTTTGCAGGCATTTATTCTGGCTCTTCGTGCCGGGTAGATGCTGGTAATTCTTCACCTATTTTTATTCATATCGTACCCGGTAACTATTAACGCAAAAAAAGCAAAGCCGTGGGCTTAAACCGTCATTAGACATAACCCTTCTTTGTTGATAGAGCTCGCAGCCAGCTGTTGGAGTACAGGAAAATTACAGGGCCAGTGTAACGATCCTACTGACTCTATCTAGCAAGCAGCCGAGATTCGAACATACGACGACTGGCTTGTTTGACCAGCATCGTACCTCGAAGCTAACTGGGCAACACACTAACTATTGACATAGAGTATAGAATTAAGAAAACTTACAAGATGCAGTGAACATTCGCTTTCTAGTTGTCTATATCAACCCGCTAACAGAATTGCGTATTACACTCAAATCTCGTTTTACGTGCACTATTGGGGGGACGTAAATCAAATCGGTCGTAAAAAAAGTGGACGTTAATTCAAATTTCGGACGTAAAACGAGAGGACGTTAATTCAAATTTTGGACGTAAAACGAGAGGACGTTAATTCAAGTTTTGGACGTAAAAAAAGTGGACGAATTGACATAATTGGTTCCAACATGGAATAACTCGTGATCCTGACCGTATAGCACGTTGGTGTCTTCGACAAAGTTGTTTAGCAGATCAAGGGCTTTTCGTCGGATTGTATGGATTATAGAATTGTCTCACTACGTGGCGCTAGTGTATATGTAGTACTCTTATGCAGGCCATATCTTGCGCTGCTGACTATCTAGAATGTTGCGGTCTTCGGGAAGTTTACTCAAATGACTGACACCTTCAAGATGGTATGGAAAATAATGCAGAATTCGCTCATTACGTGGCGCTAGCGTATATGTAGCATTCTTATACAAGCTCTATCTGGCGCTGCTGGCTATCTAGAAAGTTACGATCTTCGGGAAGGTTACTTAAATAACTGCCGCCTTCAACATGGTATGGAAAATAGCGCAGAATTGACTCACTACGTGGCGCTAGCGTATATGTAGCATTCTTATACAAGCTCTATCTGGCGCTGCTGGCTATCTAGAAAGTTACGGTCTTCGGGAAGGTTACTTAAATAACTGCCGCCTTCAAAATGGTATGGAAAATATCGCAGAATTGACTCACTACGTGACGCTAGCGTATATGTAACATTCTTATACAAGCTCTATCTGGCGTTGCTGACTATTTAGAAAGTTACGGTCTTCGGGAAGGTTACTCAAATGACTGCCGCCTTCAAGATGGTATGGAAAATAGCGCAGAATTGACTTACTACGTAGCGCTAGCGTATATGTAGCATTCTTATACAAGCTCTATCTGGCGTTGCTGACTATTTAGAAAGTTACGGTCTTCGGGAAGGTTTCTCAAATGACTGCCGCCTTCAATATGGTATGGAAAATAGCGCAGAATTGACTTACTACGTAGCGCTAGCGTATATGTAGCATTCCTATACAAGCTATACCTTGCTCTGCTGGCTATCTAGAAAGTTACGGTCTTCAGGAAGTTTCGGAAAAATTTCTGTTTTATTTGTATGAGAGTCCTTATCCTCGTACCACAGGGGTAAGGGGTCTCAAAGCATCGTAAAATAAATTCATGTCTCCAAAAACACCCACAAGCCAAATTTGGTTCCATTTGCTTGATAAGTTCTCGAGTTATGAGGATACTTATATTTCATTTGTATGGGATCCCCCTTCTTAAAGAAGGCAAAGGCCTAAATTCACTATAGAAAAAAATCTTACCTCCAAAACCCCTTACATGCCAAATTTGGTTCCTTTTGCTTGATTAGTTCTAGAGTTATGAGTAAATTTGAATTTCATTTGTATGGGAGCCCCCCCCTTCAAAAGAGGGAAGGGGTCTCAATTTATAATAGAAAAAATTCTTGGCTTCTGAAACCTTTATATGCCAAATTTGGTTCCATTTGCTTGATTAGTTCTCGAGTTTTGAGGAAATTTGTGTTGCATTTGTATAGGAGCTCCCCTTCTTACGCCCTTCTTAAAATTGCTCTTTCATCCACCCTTAAAATTGCTGGTCATTTTATTTATCCAACGACATATAAATTGTTCAGTTTCGTTCAGTAGTTTAGTAGATATTCGCATTTGAAATCTTTCATTCAAACGTTACACTTCTATTTTCGTTTTCACAAAGTGGTACGCAGTTCCAGTATAGTAAACAAAGACGTAGTCCTACGTCAAAATATTTTAAATGTTTGAGCAGTCAATGAAAACCTTGAGCTTTAACTCCATATTTGGTACCAAAATAATAAAAATCAATTCAGTGGTTCAAAAGTGATAAATTATTAACCCATTATGACCCAGCGTATGATATATCATACCTCGTCTTCAAAACCTGTTTACTGCTGAATTTCAATAGTTAGCATTGTTAATATATCACTACAAGAGAGATAAGACATCAATCTGATGTGTGTGTGATATAATTTGTCAGTTTTTGTCATTTCATCTGTATTTTCAACAGTGCAAAGTTGTGACAAATGGCGGAAAAAAAGTTGAAAAAATAGCGAAAAAATTTTTGTCTCCAAAACGCATGAAAAAGTCTACATTTAGTGACGAAACATTACCTGACATGTAAATTAGTATTTATATGTAAAGTCTATCACAAAATTCGGTAAGAAATCTGTAAAAAACTTTGTAATTTGTTTGTTTGAAACTGAGCCTATAAAATATTTAACCTGCGATATTTTAGCCTTGAAAGCGTTCCAGCGTTGATTTTGCGTTTCCCGACACATTCGAGCCATAATATAATAGATTACAGAGTTTCACTTCATTTGGTCCAAATTTAGGTATACCCGGGTCATAGTGGGTTAAAGAAGGAAAGCTTGGCAAAAGTTGGGATTTGGGACCACTCTTTCTCAAATCGGGGCTCCCTAAGTGCCAATTGAAAAAATACGGGTGTAAATTTTGTAGATTTTTTATGGACGGTTGACCAAGCGGGAGAGCGAGGGATAAAAAATACACAATCATCCTAAGAAACTTCCCCGGCCCCAAAAAGTTGCACGTTAATTCAAATTTTGGACGTAAATCGATAGGACGTTAATTCAAATATCGGACATAAAATGAAATCACGTAAAATGAATGGACGGTTCGGTAACTTAAACTACATTTCCGAAGAAAGGAACTTCTTGTACAACCAAGATCATGAGTTATGGCAAATACAAAAAAACATACACTAGTGCAGCCGGTTCCATACAACCTTGAATTTTCCATACCATCTTGAAGGCGGCAGTCATTTGAGTAACCTTCCCGAAGACCGTAACTTTCTAGATAGCCAGCAGCGCAAGATAGAGCTTGTATAAGAATGCTACATATACGCTAGCGCCACGTAGTGAGTCAATTCTGCGTTATTTTCCATACCATCTTGAAGGCGACAGTCATTTAAGTAACTTTCCCGAAGACGTTAATTCAAATTTCGGAAGTAAAACGAGAGGACGTTAATTCAAATTTCGGACGTAAAACGAGAGGACGTTACTTCAAGTTTTGGACGTAAAAAAAGTGGACGTTAATTCAAATTTTGGACGTAAAACGAGAGGACGTTAATTCAAAATTTAGACGTAAAAAAAGTGACGTAAAACGAAATCACGTAAAATGAACGGACGTAAAACGAGATTCTAGTGTACTTAGAAAGTAACTACTGTTCAAATTATTGCCACAAAAGATCTTTCTTTCAAAATTTCATTAAATATTTAACTTGAATTCTTTTAATTTTTGCTTTTAAATTTCATTTTGCGATGAAATTAATGAATGCAAAATAGAATTTTATTAACAGGGGAGAGTAGTCAACAGAGAGATAACAGGAACGGTGAGTCAACGGGAACAGTTACGTCATAAAACATTCAAGATCCATGATACTTTCAAGAAAACTAAATTACCTCCTACGTCACTATTTCGTATATCCAATGTGGATATGTACCTTGAAGTTTGTTGTAATCAATTAAGACAGGCAGGTAGCTCTAGTTTATATAAAGAGCAAATAATCGGCTTTCACCTTTTTTATTAGTCGGCAAGTTATGGAATCTCTTTGGCGCCATTCGGAGTAGACGTGCTAAGCAAATCGAATTTGCAAACCAATAGCTTCGTGCCCTCAGAAAGTTAATTAGAAAGAGTTCAGGTGGCAGAAATCGTATTGTTTCGCGATAATCCTTTCATAGCATTCTTTACTCAGCGCACGAAGGTGCTTCTAAGGAGAAACGATCATAATTCCTAATAATTATAGTTTTAATCCTATTAAGCGCATTGTTGCCATTCAACCAATCATGGGATAATACTTTGTGCCGAAAAAAATTGCTCACAATATATTTATAATTTTTTTAGGTTTGTTATCTGGTTCGCCAGCCAACATAAACTTTGCTTATTGTTTAGAAGTCAAAGCATCTTTGCCCGAAAGAGTAAGAGCAGGTGTTTTTTCAATAAAGTCCGGATTTTCAGCTATTGCAGTGTTGGGTATCCATATTTTCATCAAAAGCGAAACTGATTTTATTTGGTACCTATTACATCGCATTTTCTTAAAGCCCAAACGCAATGCACCGTTTCACCTTTCTTATACTATAACAAAGGTTTAGTAATTGGTTAAAAAATACGAAATTGATCAATCAGATCACATATATCAATTGAAAGAGCTCGACGAACTGAGCAATGTCTGTTTGTATGTGTGGATGTTAGTGTGCCAATAGAATGTATGGGAAAAAAGTGGCCTACGAATTTCCAAACGGAATAACCTGCAAAAATCTGTTCATTGCTGTGAAAAAACATCCACATTTGACTTGTATGCAGCAGAAAAATCACCAAAGGGGCGTTTTGGAAAAAAAAATTTTTTTGATGCCCAATGACTTAAAAATTCATGAAACGTCGAGATCTGGCGTTATCTCGAAAAAAAATATTCGTCAAAAATCGACTTTCTGATAATTTATGGACGAGGTACAACACATGGGCCATAGAGAACTTTGTTGAAAAGGCCACTGAAACTATCCGAATGTTTTCCCAAACTACTTTTGCACCATTCAAATGTATTATAAGTCTCTAATACGTAATACTTCACTAAGGTGGTTCAATTATTTTTCACTACGGTGGTTCTAATAACAGTAAAGTGACATGACATACTACTAATATTTCGTTTTAAATTACAGACATCTGACATATTGTGTTGAACTAAGATGGTTTAATTAACGTCCACTAGGGTGGTTCCAATAGTAAAAACCGGATTTAATCCATCTAGTGGTGAAAGGAACCTTTGTTATACGGTCTTACTTGCTATTTGAGATAGAAATCGAAATCGTCTTCAGAACATAATTCATCTATTGGCTATCGTTGCGTAGTGCGTTGGTTTACATAAAAATTTTGAAAATTGAATAAGTTTACAAAATATTAACAAAATAGGAACGCTTTTAAATTTTGATAGATCCTTTTTTCATGAAATTCCTGAGTAAGGATAAATAAGTTGTCATTAACCTGAGTAAGTGCAAATAAAAGTAAGTTGTAAGAGGAAATCTCATTCTTTAACATATGCATTGTCTAGTAAAGGTCTAGTTTATAGGTTTTTGAGCTATGCATAGTTTCCTGTAATGCCATTCTATTTGAATCACATCAATAGAGTTTTCTTGAATAATTTTCATCAATTTTTATTAACCTTTTTATTTTGTACAACACGTGTAGGTTTTTCAACGCCATATTGTTATAAAGTTACAAAACGTTGTTTAACTAACGTATATTCTTCAACAAACTTATTGTGCGCATAATGTCATAATTATTCAATGCATTAATAATTTAAATTGTTGGGAAACTGTATGCAGCAAAACTATCAGTAAATGTAAAATGTTTGAAATGTATCCGTCTGCTGGAAGTTGGGTAATTCGGAGTCAAAGTTAGGGTATTCTTTATAATCAAAGTTCTACAGTTCCTAAACAAGCAAACATACAGGTACACTATTTTCAGCAAAGTTGTATATTTTTACTATTTGTACAATTTTGTAGTACATGAAAAAGTCATACAACAATTACAAAAAGAGCAAAAATAGAAAAACTGATTTTACAAATTCATATACAATAAATAAGATTTTTCTATCTTCGCTGCAGAGACAGAAGGTTACTGTTTTTAGCAAAATATCTTATAATAATATGCTCTATAACTTTGCAGAACACATCAATGTGTTATATTGACACTGAAGAAAAATATTTTATTTATTTCACTTTTAGGGGATTAATCAACATTTAGATTCCACCAAACGATAGAGCTTTCAATTTCAAGAAACTCTTCCAAAGGTTCGATAAACCTAAAACTAAGTTTTCTTTGTCAAAACTCTAGTGCTCACGTTTTGTTTGGTTTGGGTTATTTTGCGCGCGAGTAACTGTGTTACAAAAGTTGGCGCGAGAGTTCGAGGGTTAATATCTTTTGACCGGTAAAACCAATTCTTATGAAATTTTGCATATATATTCGTAGTGTCAAAACCTCTCGTTTGATATTAAAATGATTGAAATTAGGTAAATTATCTTGGTTAAAATCATTATAAATTATTGTTAATTTTGGTGTGGTGTATACGGTTACTCATAACTTTCAAATTAAACGTCCAATCAAAAAATCATTCAACAGTGATCAATTAGGATATATTATCTTTCAAATGAGACTAATAGCGCATAAATCGGTTTGGCCATCTCTAAGAAACAGGCGATAATTATTACCTTGTCAAAACAGGTTTTCTAAGCATAACTTTTAAACTACTTGCTTGTTTTCAATTAAAAATTCCTGAACAATTTAGCTTTAATAAGGGCTTTCATTTGATACTAAGATCGTTGAAATCGGTCATGTAGTTCCGGAGAAACCCGTGTCACGTATTTTACACATTTTTGCTTATAACTTTTAAACGAAACGTCGTATCACGAAGCAACTCAATAGTGATCTACTAGACAATAATACCTTTCAAACAAAAGTAATAGCGAACGATTCGGTTCAGCCATCTCTGAGAAACAGGCGATAGAAAAAATCATTACATACATACACACACACACACACACACACACACACACACACACACACAGACATTGCTCAAATCGTCGAACCCTATCGATTGGTATATGTGGCTTGGCCCTCCGGGCCTCGGATCAATTTCGTGTTTTTCGACCAATTTTTAAACCTTTGTTGTAGTATAACAAAGGTAAAAATACAAGGTGTACAGCCCTAAGGGTTGTACGAAAGGGTGACGTAGGACTATATCAGATCATTAGATCAAGGACTAATGTAAACTGCATTTCTGGCATATATTGTTTTTTTTATTGTTGTTTAATGTGGTTTCAAACTGGCATATGTATGTTTATAGGAATCTGTTAGTGCCATTGTTTAATTGAATTTTTAAAAGAGAAGAGCGAAATATTCAAATTCAATTCTTTCATGAATGCAATGGTCGCTTTGAAAATACGTGGACGGGGGTTCATAAGTACAAGGCCTGCAACCAATGAGACATAGAGATTTCTTTTAAAAATCACTTGTGTGCATCATAAAGGTTGAAATGGTAATGAATAACCAACCCACAGATTATTGTATTGTATATGATTATGCGTAGTTTGACATATTTCAATAATCTTACTTTTACTCGCTTGTGGCCTTTAAAAGGGCCATTGGTAACAAATAACATTAAAGCCAAAGCACGTTCATCACAAATATGACGTGCCATTCGAATGTCCTCTTTTGTCATGAATGCAACAGGCACGTAAGTTAGCGGCGTCGATTCACTGTCTTTTGCTCCGCGAAAATTTTACTAGTTTACTTTCACAGCTTACCGCTTGTTACATAGCAGAAAATATTTCTCATACGCAAAAATTTCTGTTTTACTTGTATAAGAGTCCTTATCCTCAAACTATCATAAAATAAATTCATGCTACAATAACCCCCCCCCCATGCCAAATTTGGTTTCATTTGCTTGATTAGTTCTCGAGTTATGAGGAAATTTGTGTTTCATTTGTATGGGAGCCCCCCTCTTACAAGAAGAAGGGGTCTCTGTACACCAGAGAAAAAAATCTTACCTCCAAAAACCCCCACATGCCAAATTTGGTTCCATTTGCTTGATTAGTTCTCGACAAGAAGAAGGGGTCTCTGTACACCATAGAAAAAACTCTTATCTCCAAAAACCCTCACGTGCCAAATTTGGTTCCTTTTGCTTGATTAGTTCTCGAGTTATGAGGAAATTTGTATATTATTTGTATGGTAGCCCCCCTCTTGAAGAGGGGAGGGGTCTAAATGCACCATAGAAAAAATTCTTGCCTTCTGAAACCACCACATACCAAATTTGGTTCCATTTGCTTGATTAGTTCTAGAGTTATGAGGAAATTTGTATTTCATTTGTATGGGAACCGCCCCTCTTAGAAAGGGAAAGGATCTCAGTACGCCATAGAAAAAATTCCTGCCTTCTGAAACCTCCACATGCCAAATTTAATACAATTTGCTTGATTTGTTCACGAGTTTTGAGCAAATTTGTCTTTAATTCGTATAGGAGTCCCCCCTCCTTAAAATTGGTCTCTAGCCCCCCATAAAATTGCTGGTCATTTTATCTATTCAACGACATATGAATTGTTCAGTTTCGTACAGAAGCTTAGTAGTTATTAGCATTTGAAATCTTTTATTCAAACGTTACACTTCTATTTTCGTTTTCACAAAGTGCTACCCGCTCCAAGTATAGTAAACAAAGACGTAGTTCTACGTCAAAAAACAAATAGTTTTAAAGAAAGTTTTAAAGAGCCCAGTTTTGGAGCGTTTGAACTTTGTGTATATTAATATTGATTTCAATATTTCTATTAATTTCACGTGCTTAACGTAAGAACACTAAACATTGGAAAAACAAGACACAACATTTATGGTTCTTCTTTCTTGTAAGAACCATAAGTGTTGTATCTTGTTTTTCCAATATTTGTGAATATTCTTGATTTTTGAACTATTGACGTCTGTTTTTCATTGCATCCATTAAGATTTTGCCACTACACTCAAGTCTTTTTTTACACGGTTTGTTTTTTTCTTCGATTACTCGAAAATGGTGCAGCTAAAGAACTATTTACAATCTACGTGAGGAATGTCGAGCTATTCCCAAATGTATTGAGAAATAAATGAATGGTCTCTAAGTTACACCTTTCTTAATACTCAAAAAACCAAACCGTGTAAAAAAAGGTATTTGAGTGTAATACGAAAGAAGCGTCAAAATTATACGTTTCCAAAACAATTCTACTGCAAACATTGTTAAAAATATTCATTTCATTTCATTTCATATTAAACTTTAAATCCTTGTAGATTAAGGACTCGTTTTTAAACTCTACAATCAACTAAATTGCAATTAAACTTACTGAACCTGTCAAGTTTAATTCAAACAACGGTGCAATGCTTTTCTTTAGCCATTTACCTCAATTCCTCCCAATCAGCCAACTACCTTTTTTGGGAATCAACCTGTTTTAGGAACCAGTCTGTTTTATAACAATTGGAAGTTGGTCTCATAGAATCGTTGCTCGTATAATGGAGGGATTGCGGTAATGAGAAGTATTGAAATGAGAAAATATAAAGCTCTTAGTTCTAACGTTTCTAAACGGTTCAAGTATTCTGACAGATACCGAGGCCATTGATGAATCATTCTATACATAGTCAAACAATAATGTAGTTTTAAAAAATCGTTAAACGAACAACCAAAACGTTGTCCGAGAAAGTCGATTTGTTACAAAAAAATTTTTTTCGAGATAACATCAGATCTCGACGTTGTAAGTCATTTGGCAAAAAAAATCGAAAACGCCAATTTGACGTACTTCCCCTCCCTCCCCTTTGGTGATTTTTGGTGCTTGCATACAAGTCAAACCTTGACGGCTTTATGGCAGCAGTAAATCAGCTGCTATATTTTGTTATTGAATAGATATGGTGATACATTGATAACACATTTTGCTATTGAGTTGCTATTTGGGATATTGGTTGTAAGACGAGTTTAATAACTTATTGTGTAATCATATCTTAACATGACATTCAATAAAATATTTATAAAATGATTTTTAAATATCTCATATGCTATACTGCATTTGTTATTCAATACCTCTGTTGGGAATTGCTGATTTTCGGAAGAAGCACCTTCTGATAGCAGTTGTATAGGTTATGCGCCACAACACAAACAGCTTCTACTGAAATTTATTCATTTATATAACGTAGTTTTTATAATAATTTGATTAGAGCTTACATTGTACTGTTTCTTTAACTTTTATCCGAAATGGCAATCCTAACAAGTTTTATTTCACTGGAAATATTCTAAAACCTAAAAGTCACCTAACCACGAGGTAGATTGAATGAGCAACTTAAACTATAGATAATTAAATGCCAATCACATAACCGTATAAATCATTATTCTCAGTGGGGTTATCAGGCATCAGAGTTAAGGTCTCGAAATATGTTAACTATAATTAAACCGAATGATCCAGTTAATTATAAGATTTTGTTACCGAGCACTTTTTTAAACCTTCTACACATTCACGTCTTATTCCAATAAACTCTCGCTGTACTTATGCTACCTATCAGTCGGGGGGTATCTGGAGCTAACTACAACATTAACCGTGCAGCCAGATTGCGGGTTTTCAACAACCTCAATAATACTAAAATATGTTATTCCAAACCCTAAATACAGTAATGTTACAGCTTTTTTATTCAAATAACATCGGACGCATACCAGCGTTTCGGGACACCATCCCTGATATGCAAATCAGTTGCTATTCCATCAAATCCCTGGCATTCAAGTGGAAGATAATGTCCTTATTAATCAACAATTTTACAAGGTATTTGCCAAAAAAGTGGTGAAACAGGAAGCAGTTCATCCAGTAAAAATGGATGCTAAATGTGTCCCGTAAAGCTGGAATGTGTCATAGGTATTATTCTTTTGGCATTAAAAGAGAAAAATTTTGATATTTTTTTTTTATTATTTTACCAACTATATGTTAGCCAAAATCAAACCTAATTTTGATATGAGTTATCCGATTTCCATAACATAATTTGATCTTATTTTGCCTTTCGCGTCTGCTGGGGCTATCACAATTTAGAAGTCGGCGATCACATAGGGTGATTTGTGTATTTTAGACAGGCATTACGCGTACGCTATTTTGGACATTTCCATTTGATTTTTCAATAAATGTCCAAAATAGCGTACGCGTAACACCTGTCCATAATACATAAATCACCCTATTCTCGACTCGGCTGGCTAGGCTGATAACAGTGTGTGAGAAGCTCTGGGACGATTCATCTCTACTGCGACACACTCGTCGATCTCTGAACTGATAGCGACGATAAGAGTATGAGTTGCTCTCTCTCGCATCTCTAATCTCGGGTGTGGTCCATTCCTGATCTTCGAAACTGAACGACTTTGGCGTGAACTGGAAGCCAGGTTGCAGTGTAATGCGTTGCGATGTCACTGTGCGTCAGGATCAGACGCAATTCCCGTGTCAATTTTATTACTTGACAGTTTAAGTCTCGTTAAAGTGAATTTACGTTGTTCGTTAGTTAATATATTTAATATTCGAGCCATTATTAAACGCTTGATTTTTATAACTTCCACGGCACGTATTATTTCGCCGATCTACAATCCGATTTGGCACGCTTGAAACCCATCTGGAGTTTGTGAGCTGGATTCTATTTTCCTCCGCTTATGCATTAGTCAATGTAGGACCTGATTGTACCGCTGGCGCGCTATTATACATTATAGAAGGAGTTTGGAGCACCCTATTTTAGTATCATATACTAAATTTAGTATTCCCTATTTTAGGATCAACTGTGGTCATGGACAGTATATTTGTTGCATGTAGTATTGTGTGATCGCATTTTGGGATGTGAATCTACAGAGAAAACTATAATTTTACCTATAGTAAATCATAAATTTCAAAGAACTTTATCTACTTTCACTTTTGTATCTTTATTTATTTTTACAAAAATAACAAGCTCAATATTTTGAGCTAAAACCATCATGCATATTAAATCGCCAAAGTTTTATTAAGATTGATTTGAAGCTTTCTGAGTTATGCTTTAGTAAAATTGGCTTGTTTTTATCCTAAAATCAGCTATTTCTTATTAACTCATAAAGAAAAAGCAAAACAGTCTACTGTAAAAATATACCTCTCTCACACTCACCATCGACATTTTTACCGAACGTTCGGCTGTTGAAATTTCGGTAAATTTGATCGAATTTTTTAAGTGTGTATGTATAAAAAAATATAGAACATCATATGGAGCTACCTGGTACCAGCCGGGATATGAGCAACTTTGGTGGAGATCGGGTAGCCAACCCGGTGGAAGCCAAGGTCGTATGCTGACAGGAAAGGAGGGCTCTTTCGAGCTTCGTTGGCCCTCCGGCGAAACAGGGGGTTGATGTAGCAGGCTTTGCAAGCCGTCAAAACGAAAAATACTAAAGCACGGAACGAAGAACAAATAAATTCTTACTGGAACAATCGGAATAGACCCACGCGACGAAAAAGGACTATGGATTGGAAACTCGGGACGTGGAACTGCCGATTTCTCAACTTCCAAGGGAACACTCGAGTGCTCTCCGACGTATTGAAGAGCCGCATGTTCGACGTCGTAGCGCTGCAGGAGGTGTGCTTTTTGTGTATTGTTTATGCAGGGAGAAAATCTTCATAGACAGCACCTTCACGGTGCCGAATAGGATTCACATGGTGCCAACATGCGCCTACCTACTAAAAACTATTCTGCTGCCCGTTCCTGAACCCCTCCCGGAACTACCGTTAGGGTTTACTTTAGGAGGGAGGACGTGCCTAAGCACTCCGACTTATCCGTTGCGTATGTGGGTTCACACAGCACCCTTGTCATTTCATACCGCCACTACCCTTCACCTAGGGCCTGGGCTGTCCAATCAGCCCATTACTGACCTTAGCAAGCTATGTCAGGCCCTGTCGTTGCAAGCGTTCTAGCCGTTGCAACTCCGTTATCACCACCGTTGCCGCCCTATCGACGGCACCCCATGCGTGCTGCTCAGCGCACATTCTCTGCACAATGTTGTCGGCGTTGGTGTCTTCGCCAACGACCGCAAGCATCACCCGCCGAGTGGACGTGAACTGCGGGCAGTGAAAAATCACATGCTCCGCCGTTTCCTCGGCTACCGTGCAAACGGGGCAAAAGGGCGAGTCTACCCGCCCACGCGTATGTAGATACCTCTTGAAGCATCCATGTCCCGACAGAAACTGGGTAAGGAAAAAGTTTACCTCACTATGTCCTCTACCGATCCAGGACGATATGTTCTGGATCAGCCTATGGGTCCACCTACCATGGTCGGTGCGATCCCATTCCGCCTGCCAACGCCTAATAGAGTCCAGCCTAACTCTGTCCCTAGCGCCCCTGACGTTCCTCTGCCTATGGCACTCGATATCCTCACCTAGGAGTATGCATATGGGGATCATGGCTGCAATAACCCCAATCGCATCCAACGATATGGTACAGTAGCCGCACGCAACGCGCAATGCTAACAGCCTGAACACCTTGTTCAGACATGCCTGATTGCGCTTACTCTCCAAAGCCGGGTGCACCGTATCGTAGCACCGACATGGCAACGCTGGCCATCAGGTGTTTCTTACTGCTGCTAGGACCGTAGCCGTTCGGCATGTTCTTGGACAGTGCAGTAACCGCCGTTGACGCTTTATCACAAGCATAATCCACATGGCTGGTGAAGTTCATCCTGTTGTCTGCCATGACACCCAGGTACTTCACACTTCGTTTGGAGACAATCACCTGTCCCCCAACGATTATTTTGGCCTCTAGGGCCGACATGCGGTTACTGATCATCACCGCTTCCGTCTTATGGTGGGCCAATCGTAGATTGACGCCCGCCATCCAACCCTCTATTATGCTTATGGCGTCTAATGCCAGCATTTCCAACTCCTCTAGAAACTCGCCTACCACTGTAAGGACGATATCATCGACGACACCAGTGATCTCAACCCCAATGGGTAGTTCGAGCCTCAGCACCCCATCGTACATGGCATTCCAAAGCGTCGGACCGAGAACCGAACTATGTGGAACACCCGCTGTCACTTTGTACCTCTTCGCCCCATCCGCCGTGTCGTACACTAGCGTCCGGTTCTCGAAGTAACTTTTAAGCAACCTGCATAGATGATCTGGTACCCTCATCCTATGCAGCGCTAACGCGATTGCACCCCAGTTAGCACTGTTAAAGGCGTTTTTGACATCGATTGTGACTATGGCACAATACATGTCGCCTCGCCTTTTCGTTTCATAGGCTTCTCGGCCCTCTCCACCACGGACTTTATGGCATCTACAGTGGACTTCCCCTTACGGAAGCCAAAATGCGTGCTTGCCAGTCCGACATCACTTTCCACTACAGGCGTCAGTCTGTTTAGGATTACCCGCTCTAGCAATTTGCCTAACGTGTCCAATAGGCAAATTGGCCTGTACGACGAGGGATCACCAGGCGGTTTCCCCGGCTTTGGCAGCAGTACCAATCTTTGGACTTTCCATTTGTCTGGAAATTCGCATACCTCTAGGCAATTCTGAAGCGTCTCTCTAAACACATCGGAATATGCTTGGATCGCCACTTTGAGTGCCTCGTTCGGAATCCCGTCAGGACCGGGCGCTTTCTTCGTTTTCAAACCCCTGGCAATTACGATGAGTTCCTCATTCGTGACCGGAATGAGGACATCATTTGATTGACCGTACGGGGTCGGAGGTCACTAAACTGGATCGTGTTGCGGAAAGAGCCCTTCCACGATGACTTTCAGCTTTTGGGGGCAGGTTTCCTGCGGCACGGACGTACCCTTCATCTTTTTCATCACCACCTGGTATGCACCGCCCCAGGGGTTTGAGTCCACATCGCGGCAAAGCTCCTGGAAACAGGATTTCTTGCTACGCCTAACCTCCTTCTTGAGCGCCGACCTGGCTGCTCTAAGTTCGACTCCAAGAGCTTCAGCATCTGCATCGGTCCGGGCCTTCTGCGCTAGCCTTCTCGCTCAATGGCACCTGGAACGGAGCTGGGCAATGGTATCACTCCACCAGTATACCGAGCGACGACCGTTCATTGGCTGCCCCGTCCTGGGCATAGTGGTATCACATGCCCGTACTAGGACGTTGGTCAGCTCACGAGCACTCAGGTTCGAGCGGATGCTCTCTGCACTGAGTGCTTCAACGAACAGGTCTTTGTCAAAGGACTTCACTTTCCACCTCCTCCCTGTCGACTTCAACCCGCGTGGCCGTAGCGACCGTCGTTCAATCGTGTACCGTATAGCTTGGTGATCGCTATGCGTGTACTCATCTGACACCCTCCAGCCCATGTTGGCAAGCAACGTTGGGCTGCAGAAGGTGATGTCGATGATCGATTGTTGTACCCCCCTACAAAAGGTACTGACGGATCCCACGCTAGCCAGACTTACATCCAGCTTGGACAGAGCTTTCAGCAAGTTTTGTCCCCTCGGGGTAGTGCACCTGCTACCCCAATCGACAGCCCAGGCATTGAAGTCTCCTCTAATCACAACGGGCTTGCGGCTCGTGAGTTCGTCGGTGAGCACGTCTAGCATCCGGTCAAACTGCTCCGGCGACCACCTTGGTGGAGCGTAGCAGCTACAGATGCAGACGCCATCGACCACAACAATCACGAACCCTTCTTGGTTGGACGACACCACCTCCTGGATCGGGTATCTACCCATCACGGCAATCGCTGCCATCCGACCCTTGTCGATTACCCAGTTTGCGCCGCCCCGGGGGATCCGGTAGGGATCCGCGATAATGGCAATATCGCACCCCGTTTCGGCTGCCGTTTGCCAAAGCAACTCCTGTGCCGTTTCACAGTGGTTTAGGTTAATCTGTATAACCTGCATCATTATCGTTGCAAGGCCCGCCTATAAGCCGCACATAGTGGGCCACCTGTGGCATGCTTATTTCCCGCTTCTGCTGTGCAGAGCAAGCACCTGGGGGGTTTGCTACATCCCCTGGCGAAGTGGCCATCTTCGCTGCACCGCCTGCACAGCTTAGACTGATCGGGGGCTTTACACTTGGCCGCCCGATGGCCAAAGCCCATACACCTGAAACAGCGTTCGATACGCCGTTTCGACACCAGAGTACATACTGACCACCCCACCTTAATTTTGCCAGACGCCAATATTTTGTAGGCGATTTCCTCCGGCACGTTTAAGGTTGCGGTTTGCATATCTCCATATGCCTTCCGCAACCGGATGTTTGCGGGTGCCACATCAACCTTAAGCAGATCCCGCAGAGTATCCCTCAGGTCAACTGCCGTCGTAATCTCGTCAAGGTTTTTACACTCGACAAGAACACGCTGCGACAGCGCCTTTGCTTGACCCGCTTCGCCCAGGGACTGCTCGATCAGTTTCCTGCAATTCGAACTCTGGACCGTTGGCTTTTTGAGCTCGAATAGCATATCCCCGGCCCTGGGTTCGGCGGGTCTTCACTACATTGGCCCCAAGCTCCTGCAGCTTGGGTTCCACCCGAACCTTACGCAGTATGTACGACAGCTTACCTGTCAGCTTCACTACTAAGGCGTCGCCCTTATGGACACGCCTTGGCTTTGGCTTTGCAGCTGTAGCATCGCTCGGTTTCGGCCTAGGCGGTTTACGCCTAACCACCCGCCATTCCTCTTCCCGGTCCCGGCAGCACCATCCGGGACCGCCTCCGCACGTTCGCAGGTAGAGGTGCGAGCCAGGGTGCGCTGCCTCTTGGCCACCAACGTTGGTCCATGGTCGGGCGTAGCCGCCTTGCGCTTGGCAAGCGGCGTACGCGCCTGACTAGGAATGGCCACAGCCTTAGCAGCTATGACCAGAGCTTCGGCGATTTCGCATCGCTGCAGAAACTCCTGCCTCTCCACCTCGGCAGCTATGACGGTAGAGCGGAGACTCACCGCCAGCTTTTTAATGTCGAGGTGGACATTTGACCTCGAGTTGATGAACGAGTACAACTCGTTCACCAACCTTTTGGCTTCCTCCAGCTTGCTACTGGCTGGAGGACGCTCAACTTCCGCCTCAAGAGGGTGCACCACGCCCTCCGTTGGCATTTTCCTACCGCTGTCGCCCGCCCTCTTGGCTGAGCTAGCAGTGGTGGCCACCGGCGTTCTAACTGGGGTGTTAGACTTTGGTGGAGTCAACTTCCTCTTCGGTATCGCCCTCGTTTTTAGAGGGCTTGACTGTATGGGCTGTGCCCCGATCTCGGCGGACTTGCCTTCTTGGGTCGCGCCCCCGATAACGGGGGGCTACCTGTCTTTGCCGTTGGTGATCTCGCCAACTTACTACTTTTGGCAAAGATATCATCTTTGCCACTAGTAGCACCCGCATTCGTATCCTCGTTAAAAGTTAGGAATTTGTCCATGCTTATGGGTCCCAACTCTAGGTCGCTATCTCCACTCGTAATTGTGTAGTCGCCTTAACGATCCCATGGTGATCTATGCAAGCAGGGAGGCCATGGCTAGGGACACTCCCCCCTACCCTTCATGGGGGCAGGGGTGTCAGCATCCGATCAGCGTTAGTCAGGAATGTATCATCTGAGCCTACACCACCGCACTTTGACGTGAGTGACGAGCTTTGAACGTACCTAGAGACCAGCCACGGTTTTAACGGGACGGAAGGCAGCTGTACCATTAGCCTACTCGCCGTTTCGGAAAGGTACCACCCTTCCTTACCTAAGGTAGTAGAATAGCACAGCCGTCAGCCCTATAGCGCCGAATCTAAACGTTTATTCCCGCCCGTCCAGTACACCATAATTAGGATCTTCCTGGAACCGATCCTAATGTGCCCATGGCACTCCTTATCCGGCTTTTTTGCTTAAAGTTCACAGTTCTACCAGGACGCTACGGCGTCCGCAGCTGGCTTGTAGGAATTGAGCCCCGCTCGCCTCTTTACACCACTGCGCCACGCTACCCGCAAGCACTACGGCGCCCGCAGCTGGCTTATAGGAGTTGAGCCCCGCTCGCCTCTTTACACCTCTGCGCCACGCTACCCTCAAGCACAACGTGCCCCCCTTTCCCTGTTAGCACACAACTGAGGGTGTAACCAAAGACTGGTATTTGGTCGACCCTAGGCCCAGTTGCGTCCCGGCCGGTACCGCGTTGAGGTAGGGATAAGAGTTTCCGCTCCCATCTTATTGGCTATACGGAGTCGCGCAAAGTCGAATGCGACTTTGTTCGGCACCTTAACCTCGCTGTGTTAGGGCCTTAACCGGCCTGCAGGAGGTGTGCTGGAAGAGCCCAACAGTACATACGTTCAGAGATGGACATACCATCTACCAGAGCTGCGGCAACACACACGAGCTGGCTACAGCTTTCATAGTGATGGGCGAGATGCGGAAACGGGTGATTGGGTGATGGCTAATCAATCCTCGAATGTGCAGGTTGAGAATCAAGGGCCGATTCTTCAATATAAGCATCATCAACGTGGAACGATCTTCGGCGTACAGGAGAACGGAGTATGGAGACGGAGGATGAACCATGAACTCGCACAGCTCTATGGCGAACCCAGTATCCAGAAGGTGGCTAAAGCTGGACGGATACGATAGGCAGGGCATGTTGCAAGAATGCCGGACAACTACCCTGCAAAGATGGTGTTCGCCTCAAATCTGGTAGGAACAAGACGACCAGGAGTGCAGCGAGCAAGATGGTTAGACCAGGTGGAGCGAGATCTGGCGGAGAGTACTCGGTGTCGGAGGAATTGGAGAGCGGTAGTCCTCAACCGAGTTACATAGCGAAACTTTGTTCAACAGGCTTTCTCTTAGGACGGCAAGCCACCTAAGTAAGTAATGGAGCTACCTGTTGAGATAAATCTATTTATATAATCTATTTATATAATCTATTTATATAAGAGGCTTATCGGTAACTAAAAACAGGTCCCTGACAGGACGTCATCCTTTCGTAGCAGTAGATTGTATTCTCAGTCACCTCACTGGTCGACTGCTGGTCTGCTCGATTGCACAACTGGTTGACTAGACTACTCGACCTGACTGGTCGATTAGTTTGCTCGACTGGACTGCTTAACTGAATTGCTCGACTGAACTGTTCGATTCGACTGCTCGACTCAACTGCTTGATTGAACAGATCGACTTGATTGCTTGACTGAACAGCTCGATTTAACTGCTCGAGTGAACTACTCGACTTAACTACTCGATTCGACTGCTTGACACATTTGATTGACTTACTACTCGACCCGACTGCTCGACTTAACTGCACGTTTGAACTGCTTGACTGGACTGCTCGACTCAACTCCTCGACTAGACCACTGACCACTCGATTCAACTTCTCGACCGGAGTGCTTGACTAAACAGCTTGATTTAACTGCTAGACTAGACTGTTTGACTCGACTGCTCGACACAACTGCTTGACTCGATTGCTTGATTCGACTGCTCGACTCGCCTGTTCAACTCGATTGCTTGTCGCGATATTATATGGTCGGTGTTAAATGAGACCGGACCAAGTCGCAAAATTTTAAAAAATGAGTTAATGATAGCAAACGATCAAGAATTTTCTAAGCAACATTTTACTCTAATCAGACTACATAAATGTTGCAAACAGCCAGAATTAGAAGATGATTTCGAATGCAACAAACTTTGAATGCGTTTTTCTCGAAGTCAGAATTTTGCCACTCGGTTCTGTCTGACTTAATGACCATATGAATCGATTTGTGGCAGACCATAGACGGTTCAGAGTCACTCACACTGTTTTTATTGAGTTAAATAAAATTCAATACGACCATAAAAACTATTTGTTTCAGTTTCCGGCTATGACTCTTTTATGTGCGACATCTTAGAGCTATATTGTGTAATATAAGAACTCAAAGAACTAATACAAAGATTAAACATCTTCGCAAACACTGGCCAATGGAATGTATTCGCAGTTTCCTGAACTAAGATTCGTAAGATTCGGGCTCAACTAGTAATTTATAAGAGGAAGTGTGATTTTAAGTGTCATCCATAAACAAAGGTCCGCTGCTGAAAATAGTTAGAAATTTGATATATTCAGAAAAGTTATGTGAAATTGATTTATCTTTAATGTTTCAAAACTGAAAATCGAAAATAAACTTACTAAAAAAAATATTACTTGAATTGTTGTTACGGTATCATCTCAATACTGAACAACCTCTTCAAAATATGCATCATGTTTTTATTCAAAAAGTTGCCGAAGACTTCATTGAGCTAGCATATCCCGTTTAGCCACAATCATTTTTGTCCGTCTAAAATCGCTTTCTGGGCCATAGTGCAATGTAAAAAAACACTTTCTTCGACCTGCGGTCACTTGTGATTTCAGCGAGCACAGTACAATCCGCGAATAATGAATGACGATACTTTATTGCTAGGACACAAAACGCGACTGGATACGTCGAATGTTTTATTAGAACTAACTCATATGAAGTGACGTTAATCTTAATCGAAACGAATTGATTTCTTTCTCTCTCTAGTACTAGTACTTTAATTATAAAACAGAGGCGATTGAAAGTTTCCCGACTCTCGCCGTTATCAATTCAATTGATTACTGATGGAGGATGGTTCTAATAATAGTTTTACAAATTAATTACATGAAATTATTAAACAGTGTTCTGTCCAGTTATTCTCTATACTAAGGTTCTGTAAGTGTCCGGGGCTCTCTGTGTGAGCTTTTTTGTAACGGGGCTAGCGAGCAAATCCTGTAAAAAGCCACAAGTAATTTGAACATCTCGTGTTCGCGTGTATTTTTGTAGAAGAAAGCATTGCTCTAGGTGGTAAGGATTTCGTAATATAAACGCCACAAATCTGAAAAAATCCAATTTTTTCGACTTTTCTTTACTAAAACCCCTCCTTGTAAAAGGTTCCCCGCGCCAAGTTGCAATTCGTAATCATTTAGTCCATTAAATTACCTTTCTAAAACATCTAATAATTCGGAAATCCGTCAAGTTTTCGCTGAGTTATAGCAGTTTGAATTTTGGGGTCAAATTGACCCCAATGTACAGACAACGTAAGTTTTTTTGTACAGACAGAAGGTTAATATTGGACTTGAAAGTCGTCTTGAAATAAGAATTGAAATAGGATTGAAAAATTTGAATTTTAATTTTTTAAATAGGATTGCAAAATAAACTTGAAATTGGAATTGAAATTTTACTGCAAGTTGAACTTGGAATTTGATTTAAGACTGGATCCATTTTTACGTAGTTAGTTCATTTTTCGAAAAATACCATGCTACCAAATTATACTCGCCGTACACCTTCAAGAATTAATTTTTAACATTAATTTTTATAGAGAAGGTTGAGCACTTTCCCCAGACTGGGCACGCCAGTGGTAATATATCATCACGATGTGGAGGGACAGTTAAATTCGGTCCTGAAAATTTCTGTTTTAATCTGAAATGATAACCAAGGTTCCTTTCACCATTAGCTGAATTAAATCGAGTTTTATGTTTTAATTTCGTAAAAATACGATATTAGGATAAGTTTCCCTGAAAATTTCCATTTTCTGAGTATATCACTTTTTAAATTGCTTTCTACTATAGTGTATGATTAATGCCTGTTATAAGAGGAAATATACAGATTATCAAACCTTACAGTCATTCACAACACATATAAAAATCAGGCTTTCGTCCCCTTTTTTCTGCGTAATAAAAACAAATGAATAATATAAACTTTTTAATAAGATTTTCTCTTCTTTCAGTACGTTTTTCACATTAACTCAGTTTTAGCACGCCTCTTTCCATCCATATCATTATCATTTATATGAGCTTTCGTGTTCGCATCTCATGAATTTAAATATGGCAGCTTGGCAAAACCAGCAACCGCGACAGAATCCTTCTAGACTTTTTTTGCGTTGCTGTCATGTCTAAGGTAGGTTAACAAAACTCAGTGCTTCAGCTACTCATTTTTTGTGCTTGATTTTACTTCAGTTTTCTTATTTCACTTTATCTGATAAAATGACATGCAATATTGGTTATGATATATTAAACCGTAGCAAATTAATTTTCAGAAAAATAATTTATTGTGAGCAGTGACGTCTATAATAAGTAAATCTGTTATATTTTTATTTACTAGCGATTTTCTTTCCGTAAACTCTTTCATCTGAAGAGTTTGAGAAGACATGGGGCATAGTTATTTCGAATGATTAACATTTTGAACATATGTGTCTGAAGCCGTTCAGACAAATTTCAAAAATTGACATAGGTATTTTCTGCGTTTACAAGAGACGTGGTGCAACCAACTAGTTATATCGTAGTAATATAAGTAACCACATAAAATTTGCTTTATTAACAGTTTTATTATGGTTTTATAGCTAGCTATCAGTGTATTTTGGTTTGCTATTGAAGTAAATCCAAGTGACTTTAGAATTGTTTCTTGGCAAATATATTGTGGTGAATTATATTACTACGATTAAACTAGTTGACTGCACCACGTGTTTTGTAAACTGACCATACGTGTGGCGTAGCAATACAATATGGCACACCAATCGAAATTGATCTTATTACGATTGCTTGTCAAACCGTAATAAATCAATGACCAGTCATATTTTTTTGTTAGATTATAGTCACTTTCACAACTTATGTCATTCGTGACTTCTGCGGAGTTGGGATTTGAACCTGGGTCCTCAGTGTGAGAGGCGTGAATGCTGACCATTATGCCGGGACTGACCCCCCACCAATCATATTTATTGGGACTATTATAAGGAATAGTAGAGTTTAACGCCGAATTCATTTTTTTATGCGAAGCAATATTACCATATACAGCCCGAACTCGATTATCCGGGTGTTCACTTTTATTTTCAGCCCGGATAATCGAATCATATTTTTGGTACTAAAATTTTTTTTGAGTGTCATGTTTTTTGACTTTTAGGTGTCATAAATGTATGGATTAATCTCCCCTATAGTTAGAAAATTTCTTTCTTTGATTTTTTTCACTGATGATGATGATGATGGTTGATCGTGGTGATGGTAATGATATTGATTTTGATATATTTTGATTGATATGATCATGATGATGATGATGATTTTTTTGAAGATGATGATTATTTTGATGATGATGGTGATGAATTATGAATCATGCCGCGCAACAATTTAAAAATGTGGAATGTAATAAAACTTAAAATTGTTATTTGGGATGATCTTTATAATACATTGCAATACATTAATTTTGTATTGTGATTGTTCAATAGGATAAGTGTACCCTTAGTGGAGGGGCTTATGGGGGGCTCTGTAGCCGCAAGGTTACCGAGTCTGCTTTGACAAGCGAGTGGTCGTGGGTTTGAATCTTAGTAGAATCCATCCATTCGGTGTCAAGTGACTTTAGCATGAGTTTATTCTCAGGCCCCTCATTTACTCTTCCTTCATGCTGAATTCTATATTTACCCACTGAAGCCTCTTGACAGTGCACAAGTCCCTCCTATAGTTAAGTGTACTGGCCAGAGGAACGAATGAGTCCTCACCAGGGACGGCTATAATATGGGATAGTACTGGCAGCGAGGAATAAGTGGGTAAAGTAGATCAAGCTTTGAAGGAAGGGTAAAACCCCAATATACACAAGCACGCATAAAAAAATTTAACAAGCATATCGCTCATTCAATAGCGATTATAGCGAAAAGAAATGCAGTGCAGGTCATACAGCAAACACCCGGTTGCACCCGGTTGCGGTTGGGATATCACAATAGATCAACTATGCTGGTCGCAGTGATGAGTCCACACAGGAAAAAAGTGGAGGTAGTATCAATAGTAGTGGTAAGGCTTGTTCGCGACAAAATCTGGACACCTCAATATTGCAATAAAACAAATTTGCTAGAAGTTTAATCCATGAAACAATTTTATATCATTTATGCGTGTATCGTTAATAATTATCAAACAAATTAACATTACTTATTTGGTCTACATGAAAAATTGGCGAGCTTTGGAGTTTACCCTTGCATTGAGGGTCAATGCAGACTTGTAGGCAACCAATTTAGCTGCGTTTGTCCAAGATTTTCGAAATTTATCTATAGTTATTCCTTGTTGTTTGTGCTGGGGGACGGCCAAAACACGCGCTCGTAAGCTTTATCACGAATATTTAACGAAGTTTCCATGAGTTGTAATGGACAATGAAACGTTTGTCCTAGAAGACTTTAAATAGCTTCCAGGTATGTCTTTTTACACTGCCATGAAACGGAATGGCGTTGCAGAGCATTTTAGGAGAAAGAAGAAAGCCAAGTTCCCCAAAAAATATGTGGTATGGCAGGCCATATGCAGCTGTGGTCGAGCAAGCAAAAGTTACATCAATACGGGAATGGTTAACAAGGAAATATACCGTGAAGAATGCCTGCAGAACAGAGCTGCCATAAATACAGATATTTGTGCATGCATAAATTTGGGACCCTACCGTTTTCTCCGGAGTATTTAATTTTCTCGATCTACTCTTTTAAATAACATAAATAGTTTATGGACTACTTTAAAATTCAGGAACATTAGTAGAGCCAGACATCACAGCAACTGAAATAATTGATGGGTTCCAAATTTATGTATGCACAAATATCTGTATTTGTGGCAGCTCTGCTGCAGAAACAATTGTTACCGTTCCTACATAGCCATGATGTACCCTCGCTGTTTTGGCCTGATTTGGCATCCTGTCACTACGTATGATGCTAATGGAGTCCCTATTGTACCGAAGGAGGCGAATCCACTTAACTGTCCAGAGTTAAGGGACAGACACAATGCATACGGATTTTACTACGTTGCGGCAATCTGACAGTTTTTCCATGGGTTTTCTGTCAAATTTCCGCAATATAGTAAAATCCGTATGCATTGTGTCTGTCCCTTAACTCTGGACAGTTAAGTGGATTCGCCTCCTTCGGTACAATAGGGACTCCATTAGCATCATACGTAGTGACAGGATGCCAAATCAGGCCAAAACAGCGAGGGTACATCATGGCTATGTAGGAACGGTAACAATTGTTTCTGCAGCAGAGCTGCCACAAATACAGATATTTGTGCATACATAAATTTGGAACCCATCAATTATTTCAGTTGCTGTGATGTCTGGCTCTACTAATGTTCCTGAATTTTAAAGTAGTCCATAAACTATTTATGTTATTTAAAAGAGTAGATCGAGAAAATTAAATACTCCGGAGAAAACGGTAGGGTCCCAAATTTATGCATGCACAAATATCTGTATTTATGGCAGCTCTGTTCTGCAGGCATTCTTCACGGTATATTTCCTTGTTAACCATTCCCGTATTGATGTAACTTTTGCTTGCTCGACCACAGCTGCATATGGCCTGCCATACCACATATTTTTTGGGGAACTTGGCTTTCTTCTTTCTCCTAAAATGCTCTGCAACGCCATTCCGTTTCATGGCAGTGTAAAAAGACATACCTGGAAGCTATTTAAAGTCTTCTAGGACAAACGTTTCATTGTCCATTACAACTCATGGAAACTTCGTTAAATATTCGTGATAAAGCTTACGAGCGCGTGTTTTGGCCGTCGTATTTTGCTTATCATTACGGTTTTTCACAGTCCTCACCTTGAAAGACTCCATGCCTTGTCGTTGCTTAGAAGTGTGCACGAATGCTGGCGACATTTTTATTTTACGAGCAATGGTACATACAGAAAGATCTGGTCTCGTCCGTAATATCTGTTTTACCTTCGCATCCTTGTGGTGGTTCCTCAGATCCGTTTTTGTTCCACTTCCCTTCTTCATAGCTGTTGTCAAGCGAGTATCGAACGATTTTAAAACACTGTGAACAGTGCTTGGAGAAAATTCAAGCTTTTTGGCAAGTTTTCTTAACGAAAGATCCGGATTTTCATTAAGACCACACACAATTGCTTTTCGCACCTGCTCTTCTTTCGACGGTATTTTACGCTGAGCGCTTGTAATATAAACAAGTGTTATATTTTCAGAAAGAACAGACATACGTCTACGACACTGCAAAATATTTCACTCATTGTTAATGTATTTCCGAAGCTGTGTGTGTTTAGGGGTGTCCAAATTTTGTCGCGAACAAGCCTTACTTGAATAAAAGACGCCCTTTATGAGATAAAATACGATTATGCTTCTAATTAATGTAAGGTACTCCGGGGTAAGTGGAACCTAAAAATGGCATAATTAGGATTTATTCGACTGTGTAATCTACACCTGTGATAATTTTAAAATTCTTGCAGCACAGAAACTCTTCAGTGGTATCACTTCGAAGGTTTAATTACAAAAAAGGACTATCGATTTACATGCAATGTATCTAAGAAGAATTTTCAAAATCATTGCGATAGGTCCCACTTACCTCATTTACCGGGGCAAGTGGGACCTATATTCAAATTTGATTAAATTGCACAAAATGACAGAAATTGTGTACAGCAGTCCCCCGAATAACGCGGTGGGTGGTGGAGTACGCGCACGGCGTTTTCTCAGTTGTATGTTAATCAATAAAGTTGATTTTGGTACATTGTTAGTATGTAGTATAACCTAGTCAAACACCAAATATCAACTTTATTGGTTAATGGACAACTAAGATATTGCGATGGACGTACAGTACCACCCATTGTCTTATTCGGGAGATTCCTGTATGTCGATATACAGCAACGTTAAAGCCTTGTAAAAAGCAACCAAAGACAATGTTTCTACTAATGGTTCTTCCAAATATGCCGTAACAAAATCAGATACTATTGAAGCACGACGGGTGACTTTATAATTAATGTAAAACACAATTCGTGAGCAATTTCGCAATAATGCAGGATTGTAACGCATTGCAGTTGAATATGTGACTGCATCCGATTCTTGCGAGACGTAATTTATGATTTACCATTCTTTAATAGTTCGTAAATACGATTATAAACTGCTTGATCTGCTATGCACAATACGGAAGAGCTAATAGTGAAACTATCATAACAAATAGTTACAATATAACTACTATAACGCTTTATTGTCCCACTTTCAGTTGCGGATTAGTCTAATTATAATATGACATCAGTTATGTGTTGCTAGAATGTGCCCAAACTATTTGCTCCCTCATAAGCCATGTCATTGGGCTTCTTCTTTGGATCATCTTGCTTTTCGGTCCTTTTCGATTTTATTTTAAAGCCATACAAATATTATGTAATTCAACTGAAAATATTCGGTAGCACATCTAAAAAATGTACAGTCAACTTTCGTTCGGTGGGCTATCTTTAAGTGGGCTACGTTTTAATCGGGCTCCCGTTAATTGGGCTATAGCCCATCTAAAACGAAGTCAAACGTCATTTCTGACAGTGTATTTTTGCTTCCGCGGGGCTCTTGAATGCATTATTTCAAATGCAGAAAATAATTTATAGAGAATATTAAAATTTATTAAGGTACACCGGGGCAAGTGGGACCTAAAAAATGCATAGTTTAGGTTTATCCCACTGTGTTTTCTATACCTATGAATATTTCAAAATTCTTTCAGCACAGAAACTCTTCAGTGGTATCACTTCGTAGGATTAATTACGAAAAAGGCCTATCAATTTACATGAAATGAATCTGGAGGAGGATTTTCAAAATTATGGCGATAGGTCCCACTTGCCCCATTTACCGAGTGACTGAAGTTTTTGGAGCGTCTTAGTAGAATACGAAACCTAAAAATAAAAAATAAATAAAAAATAAGAAAACTTATCCAATTTAATTCTACTATGTGTATTTTATTCAATGACAGATACGTATTTCGCCTACGACTTGCAGGCTTCCTCAGTGTCTGTTTTCGAACAACAGACACTGAGGAAGCCTGCAAGTCGTAGGCGAAATACGTATCTGTCATTGAATAAAATACACATAGTAGAATTAAATTGGATAAGTTTTCTTATTTTTTATTTTCCATTTACCGAGGCAAGTGGGACCTATCAAATGTGATTAAAAAGCATAAAATTGTGTAAGTTAATATACAGCAATGTTAAAGCATTGCAAGAAGCAATCAAAAACAATATTTGTACGAAGGGTTCATTCAAAAATAGCGTAACAAAATCAGATCACAACGGGCGACTTTATAATTTATATAAAACACAGATCGTGAGCAATTACACGGTAAAGCATTATTGTAATAAAATGTAGTTGAATATGTCGTTGTATCCAATTTCAAATCAATTATCAACTTTACCTTTCCAAATTCAATTACCATCGTTTAAGTGTTACCAAAATGTGACTAAACTGTTTGTTCCCTCACAAGCTGTGCAGATGGGTTTCTTTTTTGGGGCCCCTTGGTTTAGTCCTTTTCGGTTTTATTTAAAAACGTTGCTGGTATAAATATTATGTAATTGAACTGAAAATGTTCGGTAGTTCATCTAAAAAATGTATTAAGACAGGAAGTTTTGTGCTGAAACACTTTATTTTTAATAGGTCCCACTTGCCCCGGGTGCTTTGAAGTGCCGACCTTATTTCGACCCATTATTTTTAATGCCGTTTGTCGAATTAAACAACTAGTTTTCGGGTTAATTTGTTAATACACTCATTATGTTTACCTACTGTCAGAAAAACATGTACTTTTACGTAAAGCTTGTGGCCAAAATATCATTTATAGAAAGGTGCGTCATACTTACAACGCAAACTGAAAATAACGCTCAAATTTAAAGTCCTATTACGATGTTTGGAATGCCTGTTATAAATAATCTATAATATTAATACATGCGTTTGAGTTGCATCTTTCATTTCTAGAAAGGTTCGGTTGAAGAACATGAAGTTGAAGAGAGCTATGAGCTCCGTTCCCTTTTACCCCATATTCCCACTTGCCCCGGGGTACCTTAAATGGAACACAGTTGCATCATATCGTTATCTGATCATTTTTAAGCTTGACCGTCCCATTCATTAGCATCACGGCGAAACAGTTGAAAATGCCAATATATGTTAACATTATCGTATGAAATTCTACTTTTTCCTTGTTAAAAAATCTAGGAATAAATTTCAACAGCGAAAAGATAAAGTTTCACTTTGACTCTGTGTTTAATAAGGGTATGTATATATTTTTTTATAAACCTTTCTGCAACGATTTCGTCAAAAACAATCGATGTATCCCTCGGTCTCGACAGCTCAGCCCAATTAACGAAAGTCTTTCACTAAGTGGGCTAAGAGTGCAATTAGCGAAAGTTGACTGTATTAAGTTTGGAAGATTTGGGCTGAAACACTATATTTTTAATAGGTCCCACTTGCCCCGGGTGCTCTGAAGTGCCGCCATTTTTTGGACCCATATAGGTAATACCGTTTGTCAAATTATATAACTAGTTTTCATGTGTAACTTGTTGATATTATTATGTTTACTTACGGTCAGAAAAACATATACTTTTAGGAACACCTGGGATCAAAGAATCATTTCTAGAGAGGTGCGTTTCATTTGTAGAACGGTTTAGTTGGAGAAAATCATGTTGAAGTGAGTTATGAGCTCCGTTCCCACCCAAGTAACAATTCAAAGCCACTTGGTTTTACTTGAATTTTATAAAGGTTTTATTGCGGTATGAATCATTACCACTGGATTTATGGTGGTATTGCGCAATACCAAGAGGATACGAGTCCAAACACACTTATAGCTAGCTAGAAAACCATAATAAAACTGTTAATAAAGCGAATTTATTGTGGTTGCTTATATTACCACGTTAAAACTTGTTGGCTGCATCACGTCTCCTATAAACTTACCATAAGTGTGGCGTAGCAACACAAAATGGCGCACCAATCAAAATTGATCTTATCACGGTTACTTGTCAAACCGCAATAAATCTGTTAGTTTTATAGAGCTATTAAAATGGTAACACCCTAACCAAACAGTTTTTTTGCTGCTATTATGAAGAATACCAAACTTCAACACCAAAATCATTTTTTTATGCGAAGCCATATTGCCATATTGTAGTATTTTGTTTTAGCTCACAAACAACAATTCATCAAAGCAAAGTATTTTGCATAAAGAAGGTTATTATCAATCGGTTTTCCTGTCAGAGGAAGCAACTAAAATGATTTTGCTAGAAATTGAGATTGACTATCTGAATATTTTCAATTTGTTAAAACAACCAGTTTTCGAAAATTGCAAAATTTCACTGGCGCGCTGATTTTATCGACCTATCATATCAAAATGCACGATGAAATTAAGTGCGCACATAGTGCAAACCAACGAAATTGCTTAAAATTTAATAAATATTCTATGGGATATTTTATTCTGGTCGCTATTAACCAAATCGTTCAGAATGATCTGTCAGTAAAACTAAAACTTTTCTGCTCACGGATATATTTTCAAGTTGACAAAGCTACCGAACTTATCTGGCGTTTGCTAGTAAAGCGAAAAGCAAAAAGCGAAAAGTATAAAGCGAAAAACAAAAAGCGAAAAGCTTTTTTAAATTATGGCGATGGCTGTCAAGTAGCGAAAGCTTAATCGGTTTTATTGCTGCTTTTAGCAGAGCATGATACGACTACTTGAGTTTATAGCCTGATTCTTATAGCGGTTATGAAAACATTCTGAGGCGTGGGCCACTTGGTCAGAAAGCAGTTTTATAGCGGTCATCAGAAAGTTCTGGTGGAGCTCATAGTTTTATTAGCGGTTTTATGAAATTGGTCATGAAAACCGTTATACGAACGTAATAAAACTTGGAATTGTTACTTGGGCAGTTACCCCGTATTCTCACTGTGCACTTGTGTTATATAACTTCGCTTGAAATAAACATCTCGTCTCTTATCGGTTAAATAAAATAATAGTAATATTCCGCTGGTTTTGCTAAGATTTCCTGATTAAAATGTAATTCTGCATAGCTGCTGAAATAGGTTTTGAATTTATCAATGAATGTAAGAAATTTAAATTTGTCAAACATATAAAGTGAGTACATACTCTAATGCAAACGAACAGAACCAGTTTGTATAAATTTTTATTGCAGTAATTGAATGAATAATGTGTTGCCTCCATTATGGGTACACGGGGACTTAGTCTGCTCGATCGCAATTGTTTGTGAAGCCCATAATAAGCGCGACTTCCGCTGACAATACGCTTCCGAATCTCACGGCTGGTATCATTGTTACCAGTGAGCCAAGGTAGACAAATTCGTCGACTATCTCAAACTCATCGCCGTCGATCAATATACTACTGCCCAAGCGGGGTCGTTCACCTTCTGTTCCGCTGGCCAGTATGCATTTTGTTTTAGATATATTTACTTTTAACCCAATCTTTTCTGCTTCGCACTTTAGTCTGGTGTACTGTTTAGCCACCGCCACAGATGTTCTGCCGATAATATCCATGTCATCGGCAAAGCAGACGAATTGACTAGATTTGTTGAATGTCGTGCCCCGCGTGTTGATTCCGCTCGGTTAATAACACCTTGTAGTGCTATGTTGAACAGCAGGCATGAAAGGCCATCACCTTGACGAAGCCCTTTGTGTGATTCGAATGAATCCACCCAAAATCCGAACACATCACTATGTCTAAAAATAAAAAATAAGAAAACTTATCCAATTTAATTCTACTATGTGTATTTTATTCACGACAGATACGTATTTCGCCTACGACTTGCAGGCTTCCTCAGTGTCTGTTTTCGAACCCAGACCCAGAGTGTTCGAAAACAGACACTGAGGAAGCCTGCAAGTCGTAGGCGAAATACGTATCTGTCGTGAATAAAATACACATAGTAGAATTAAATTGGATAAGTTTTCTTAACGCGATTACTAGACACAACACTTATGGTTCTTACAAAAAACATAAATACCTTATCCGCTAACCGGTTTCGGGTATGATGCTACCCATCATCAGAGCGGTGGTCGACTGGATACAAAGTAGTAATCTGTTGTTTACTACAGTTTCAACTTCGTCAGTTGAAAGAGCGGTGAGGTGATGAGAGCGTTATCCTCATTCATCAGGGGACGGTCCTTCGTACAGATGTACATCGACTCCCACGCAGTCAAATGAGAAGACTTTCTCACGTTTTTGAGCAGTTTTGCGTTTCCCCAATTGATATTGTGTTTGGAGCAGATTGAGTGCATGGCTACACTGGAGTCGTTGGGCCGTTCATTCTCCACTGCCTTTCTATGTTCCTTTAGGCGAATTTTGAATTTCCTCCGCGTTTGCCCGATGTACACCGCTGGGCAATCCTGGCACGGAATTTCATAAATTCCTGAGCGTTCGGCGGGCGGAACCTTGTCCTTTTGATTATTCAAAAGTTCTTGTAAGGCATTGCCGCTTTTGTGGACCACATGGAAACCATGCCGCTTAAGTACTTTTCCGTGCCAGGATTGCCCAGCGGTGTACATCGGGCAAACGCGGAGGAAATTCAAAATTCGCCTAAAGGAACATAGAAAGGCAGTGAAGAATGAACGGCCCAACGACTCCAGTGTAGCCATGCACTCAATCTGCTCCAAACACAATATCAATTGGGGAAACGCAAAGCTGCTCAAAAACGTGAGAAAGTCTTCTCATTTGACTGCGTGGGAGTCGATGTACATCTGTACGGAGGACCGTCCCCTGATGAATGAGGATGACGCTCTCATCACCTCACCACTCTTTCAACTGACGAAGTTGAAACTGTAGTAAACAGCAGATTACTACTTTGTATCCAGTCGACCACCGCTCTGATGATGGGTAGCATCATACCCGAAACCGGTTAGCGGATAAGGTATTTATGTTTTTTGTAAGAACCATAAGTGTTGTGTCTAGTAATCGCGTTATTTAGTGTTCTTACGTTACACATAAAATCAATATATATTGAAGTTTTCTTATTTTTATTTTTAGGTTTCGTATTCTACTAAGACGCTCCAAAACTTCAGACATCACTATGTACCATCAGTCGTAGATTTAATCAGTTCGATGAGCTTCCTGGGGAAGCTGTCCTCGTCCATGATTTTCCATAGCCTTTTCCGGTCGATGGTATCATATGCGGCTTTGAAGTCAACGAACAAATGATGCGTGGGAGCTCTGATAGTCGGCGGAAAATGATTTGGGACAGCACTTTATAGGCGGAATTGCGAACGGTGATGCTCGATAGTTCTCACAGTCCAACTTGTCGCCCTTTTTATAGATCTGGCAGATAACCCCATCTTTCCACTACTCTGGTAGCAGTTCCGTATCTCAAATTCTAACAATTAGCCAGTGCAAACAAACGGCCAGCTTTTCTGGTCCCATTTTAATAAGCTCCGCTCCGATGCCATCATTTCCAACTGACTTGTTGTTCTTTAGCTGCATGATGGCCTCCTTAACTTCGCCTATCGTTGGGGCTGGCACCTCTTTCCCGTTTGTTGCATCGTCGAAGTCGCTTTCCCCGCCGCCATGGGTTTCCGCCTGGGTTGGGCTGCTTCCACCAGCAGACTAAGTCCCCGTACAAAGTGCACCCTGTCCAAGACGCTTATCAGACCGGTTGTTCTCTACGGTCATGAAACATGGACAATGCTCAGAGGAGGACCTGCGAGTGCTCGGAGTTTTCGAACGACGAGTGGTAAGAACGATCTTCGGCGGCGTACAGGAGAACGGAGTATGGTGGCGGAGGATGAACCATGAACTCGCACAGCTCTATGGCGCACCCAGTATCCAGAAGGTGGCTAAAGCTGGACGGATACGATGGGCAGGGCATGTTGCAAGAATGCCGGACAACTACGCTGCAAAGATGGTGTTCGCCTGTTAATCCGTTAGGAACAAGATGACCAGGTGACCAGGGACAAGATGGTTAGACCAGGTGGAGCGAGATCTGGCGGAGATTACTCGGTGTCCGAAGAATTGGACAGCGGTAGCCCTCAACCGAGTTACATGGAGAAACTTTGTTCCACAGGCTTTGGCTTAGGACGGCAAGCCACCTAAATAAGTAAGTTAGTAAGTATGGGTTCACGATGCCTCCACTTTAGGGACCTCGGTAGAAACCATACCACCACTATAGGCATATTAATGATGATAGAAAAAATCTTTCTCTTCAACAAAATTCGAATTTCAATTATTCCAACCGTCATTTTAATTAAGATCAAGAATGTTTCAATTATATCGCATGCATGTACATGTATATTTATTCTGTTATCACTGTATTCTGATCTAAAATTTGAAATTTTACTACCGTGAACGTACCATATTCTGCGCAGTTAAGACATTTTTATGATGATCCACTATTCTAGTATTCTAATATTTTTATGATCTTCCACTATTCTAAGTATTCTAGATTTAAATTAACAACGTGGATAGCAGCAACGTGTAGTGCTACGGTCTATAATATCTGGTAAAAAATATGTGAATTATAAGTCCACCAACAATTGAGTATGTTTTTCGTTTTGTAAACTTTTCCACGGTGCCTAATTCTGCGCACTTTCTTGCCCATGTTCCCGATTCTGCGCATGTTTGCTCTTAATTCTGCGCACCCAAAAAGTGAAAATAAATACTCCTGCCATGCTGTTTATGTCTTCATACGCTGAAAGTACACCAAAAAATCCGGCATTAGCCATTACCATAATTAAATCCATGATCCGGCCTTCTTGTGCAGTCCGGGTGGCAAAGGAATATTATTATCATTTTGATTGCCTCATTTTAAATATTTTATTCTCGATAACGTGAAGGGCGAATTGATTCGGGGTTTTTGCATACTGAACATTACACTTTAGACTAATACTAAAAATTGTGTTTTCGTATAGAAACCACTTCCCCACTCTCTGACAGCCCCATGAGGTTGGACATTAAAAAAATAGAAGACATGGTTTCATGAATTGGCGCTCGTAGGTTCGGACCCCGAGACACAGCACAGGATTCCAATCAATGCAAATTAAAGATTCTACTTGAATTTTCATGCCTCTATACCTCAGCCATTTGGGTGAGGTTGCGTATTTTTTCGCGATTTCTTCGTAGGATACATTATTACGCAGAATTTGGAACATGAACAAAAAATCTGTGCCTAAATCTGCGCATTATTGCATCGCATTTTTCTTAGGAAAGCAATGCATGCAATCACTCTTTTTGTCTAAAATATGACTAATACTAATTATTCTTTCTAATTATTCTGGGTAATTTGATCATTGCAAATAATTTCGATCATAAATTTGTTAATTTTCTGGAAGGACAATCTTAGCGTTGGTGCTAACGACGATGTTTTTTGCCATATAAAATACTTTCAGTTTCACGTTAAATTATTTCACTCTCAAATATTATGGCCTGTTTGTGAATATTGGCATAATATTAAACAGACATTTATAAAAAACTAACGCAATGATCATAGTTTTGCACAATGTTAAAAATACTTATATAAAGAAAATTGCGGAGAATTTGGCCCCTACTGGTACGCTTAGTAATAGTAAATCAAAAATTAAAAAACTGTTCGTCTTTGGCACGATTTAAGTTTGGCAACATAAGCTTTTCTGCCGTGTTATCAAAAACGAATAAATCCTGTATTTTATTCGTCTAGCACATAAGCACATTTCGTCCACGACTGTTATAAAACATTCGGTTCGAAAGGGTGGGAAATTTACAATATTATTAAATTGATGTAATTTATGTAGCAAAATAGTATATAAAATCTGTCCTTGGTCAATTTCCAAATATGGTCTGTTTCGCAATTTATAATTCTACTCCTAAGAATAATACCAATTGATGCAGCAATCGCGTAGATTATTTTGTTAAGGAAGGACTGACTACGCTATGTACTATGTGCTAAATTGTATGGTGTACCAATCCCTGCTGCTGTTAACAATTACCCACAATATAATAATTGCGCATCCGAGCATAGACATGGCAACCGCTGGTTTCGTTTCATGTCTTGATAGATCTGCCGCTCGAGCCATATTACTGACAGATCTAGAAAAATAAAGCAAACAATGTAGAGGTAAGAGATTGTATTACAGAGCTCCCGTCGTGTACAGAGCTAGCACCGAAACGATTATGTTAAGTGATGCGTGCAGATAATGCAGAAAAGTCTAATATGTACACATAACAGAGGTAAAAGCGGCATCATATAATGTAGTGTTATAATAGTGATAGTCTGTTCAATCGTCGAACGGTTTTCTTCTGAAGAGTCTGATCGTTTCTATAAAACTAATAATGCAGTTATTCGAAAGATGAAGAAACTCTGAAGTATCTAAAGTGAAAATGTAGTAACGATTGTTATTCATTCAACCGTTCATTGCAACATTAGCCTCTGTTCTTATTGGGTGGTCTTTGGAAGTATGTACTGGAGAGCAATAATGTATAGATTCGAAAAAAAAAAATCTGTAGTTTTGTCCGATTATATATGATGGTAGATTTGTACTTCATATCTAAAGTACTACATGCAAAAAGGCCGGATTAATAAAATTAATATCGACAACAAATAATTTTTCATTGTTATATTGCAACGAGCACTAAACTAGAAAATTGTCTTCAGTATTTCATAAAGGTGTTTTAGACTAAAATTTAATATAAGAGCCCAAGATTTATTTGTGTGTAAAATTCAACACACATAAAAAATTACGAGCCTTAAATTAAGTAATATGGGTAAGCGGAGCAAAACCGACACATTAAGCAAAACCCGATTTAATCCACCTATTGGTGAAAGAAACCTTTGTTATACCATCTCATTTGTCATTTGAGTTAGGATTCGACACGCCTTCGGAACATAATTCAGCTTTTTGATAACACTATGGTAGTTATCATCAATACATACGCATGTCTATGTAATATACTGGTTTATATAAATATATTTCAAAGCAATCCAAAAATGTTTTCCTTTTATTTGTAAAAGATGATTCAAGATGCTTCTATGTTCAAGCTTCATATATTCCGGAACTTGTCCCAGACATATCTTCGGAACCGTACATCCGTTCCAAATTCTGTTCAATAGAATTATTCTAGGCCACACAACTTTGCATTTGGTAGTTATTCAGTCAAATCGGTCCAGGCATTTCCTAAAAGCAGATATTTATTACTATATTTTCACTACTGAGACTGTTATGCGTTTATTTGTAACTTGTGGACTGACATAGTTTAATATTATTTTCAAAATTTTAGGAACAAACATAACATTACTATTTGAAATATTGAAAGCATGAACAATTTAAAAATGATGCCCAGGCTTATCCCCAAAGTGGTGAAAATACATGGGACTGTTATGCATTTATGGGCAGTAATGGTAGTTATCATCAACACATGTGCATGTGTATATAATCTACTGATAAATTTGTAGATTATTTGAAATCAATCAAAAAATCGTGTGCAAAGTTCTTGGGCAGGATTAATATTTAAGGGAGGACCCTTACTGGAAGGTCGAAAAACTTTTTTGTTATGCATGTTCAGGAGCCTTTTACCTTCAGAAATGTTGAGCCCAAAATATTTTTCGGTACGTGGTCTCGTTGAGAATTTGCAGTAAAACTGTGGGATCACTTGAAGGAAAGTGCAGTGCTGTACAATAGTTTAAACGCGCTCTCCTCAAAACCATATGTTTTCATCGACGGTGCGTGTATCTCAGTATCTAGAGGATCGTTTTGACTGGTTTTTTTACGTGTAAAAATTGATTATCCAAATTGTGACGTAGCCGCTTTTCAATATCTCAATTTTTCAATTTTCGCTGCATTTTTAAAAAAATCGTTACACTTCGCAACCAGCAAGAGGTAGATAGTTACTATGTACAGCAAAGTTGCTAATTTTACTGTGTTCTACAACTTTTGTGGAGACACTGTCTTTTTTGGACTGTAGAAAGAAAGAATACTGTAGAAAGTTGCGCCATATTTTTTAAATAAACTCTTCCAAAGACACACCAACTGGAAAATTAGGCATTTTTGTGCAAGAGCACATGATCGCGTTTTTTTCTATTTGGTTCTTATCAGTAAAGTTTACTTAAACAATTTCATCAATGTTTTTCAAATGACTTTTGACTGGTAAGGCCAATTCTAATAAGATTTAGCAGATATGTTCACAGCGTTAAGGTCTCTCGTTTGATACTAAGATAATTGAAATCTGATTAATTATCTGGTTAAAATCGTTATGAATAACTGTAAATTTTATTGTGATGTACACGACTGCTCATAACTTCCAAATTAAACATCCAATCAAAAAACAAATTAATAGTGATCTATGAGGCTATATTACCTACCAAATGAGACTAATAGCACATAAATCGGTTTGGCCATCTCTGAGAAACGTTCGACTAATTGACACCTTGAAAAATTACATTTTTAAGCATAACTTTTGAACCGCTTGATTGTTTTCGATAAAACTTTCCACAAAAAATTTGCAATAGAAAGAGCCTTCATTTGATACTAAAATTGTTGAAATCGGTCGAGCGGTTCCAGAGAAAATCATGTCACGTAATTTTTACTTATAACTTTTAAACAAAATGTCGGACCGCAAAACAATTCAATAGTGATCTATAAGGTGATAACACCTTTTAAATAAGCGTAATACCAAACAAATCGGTTCAGTCATCTCCAAGAAACAGACGACTAAAGTCAAGCGTCACATACACACATACACACACACAGACATTGCTCAATTCGTCGAACCTTATCGATTGGTATATGTGATCGACTCGAAACAACTTCGTGTTTTTCAACCAATTTTTAAACTTTGCTATAGTATAACAAAGGTAAAACGTCTGTGTAAAAAGAAGTTGTAGCTCAATTTCTAATTTATCTGCTTCAAATGAACAATTGAACTAATACCTACAGGTAAAATATAAAAACATAAATAACTGTTGGGTAATGTCGTTATCGTCGTGCCACTGTTATGATCAGACCATCGCGATTTTACAGTTTTAGTATGTTACTATGTTACAAGCATCGTAAAATTTCTTACTGTAACAGCTAACTTTCCACAATATTGTGCCACAAAACCACATACAACCATGACCCTGGAAAAGTTTTAGCATCACCGATAAACTTCGATTAGAATTAAATGATATTTTGATATTTGAGTATGGAATAGTCTTTAATATTTAATTTTAATTATTATTGTTATTTAATAATTTTAATTTTTATTAATTTTAGGCATAATTCTGCTAAAGATCGAGATACGGATCTGAGATATTATTAGTGAGATATTTAATATTCATCTCGCACAGCCTTATGTTCAAGCATTGCTATTGTCGGAAGCAACAATATTGGAATATTGTAAAACGTAAATTTGTAAATATCGATAATTATTGTAAAATTCTCGCCATCAACGGCCTATATAACCTATTGATGCGCTGATAGCCGACCAATACCCGAACCCGATAAGCTTAAACCTTTTGTACCCGTACCCGACACTAAATAACTAATACAAATAATTGGGATGGTGGTTCTGATCTATTAGTAATAGCCATAGCTTTCACGGATTCAACCCTTCCAGGGAATAAGTCACTAAGTGAGCGGCATGTGCACTTGAAAATCTATTTATTCGGTAAACACCAAGAAATTCTTGGTGGTTGGTTCTTGGTAATACCAAGAAAAAGGCCCTTGCGAGCGGCCTTCCGGCAGTTAAACGGAACATTCGCCATGGCGGACGAAAACCTGCGTGTATGTAGATATGCTTTTGAGTTCTTTCTTCGTCTTATTTATCAATTCCCCCTCAGTTTTCGTGACAAAATTGTTAGACTGAATCTTACGCTTCTGGTCTGCCCAGAAATTTTCGATAGGACGAAGCTGAGGGACGCTGGGCGGGCTCCATGTTCGCCAGGTCCTTTTTCACTGTTTGGCCGGTTGCACCGACCACTTTTCCCTCGAGCTTCCCGGTTGCGATGTAGCCACTTTTCCCTCGAGCTTCCTCTTCAGCATCCTCTGGAGCTTCTTCTGGCTCCGGGTCGTTGGCCGTCCGGAACCGGGTTTTCTTTCGATTCTCTTATTGTTGTTCAATAGTGCCAAGATGTTGTAGAAATGGACGTATCCGGCGTCCACAAAGTGCCGCTCGATGTCAATTCTTGGACGTAGTTCTCCACTTTAATAATCACTGAGACGAAATACACAAAATGTTATGTTTCGTTGCCTACGTTTTCATACAAGACTTCAGTTTCAAATGAGTTCTAATAGCATATCAATACATATGATTGGAGAGAGGACTGTCACGTAGTTTTACAAAGCCGTACTACTTTCTAGGTCTGGGTCCAATTGAACAAACGACCTGTTGGAATGTACACCAGAGCTTCAGATAGGTTTTTCTCCAAAAAGCAACATTTTCCAATTTTTAATACACCGTTGTTTAATTTTTTCTGTCACTTAAACACTGCAGCGCACTTACATATAGGAAAAAATATCTTACGTCTCAGTAAATACGTACCCTTCGATTGCAGCAAACATGCTTAATTGTGTCCCTTTTTGCAGAATTCTCCGAAACAGGTTTGAAAAATTCTTAAATGAAAATTTGAAGAATTGGAAATGAATAGTTAATCACTAGCTGGGCGCTGGAATCTAGTTTTTGGGTAATAATAAAAGAATGCGATTTAGTACAATAATCATTTGCAACTACATGTTGTGTTAAACAGCGGTTGAATAAAAGATACAAACAATGAACTTTTGAAAAGAATTACAATTACTTTGTGCCAATACGTTGTTAAAAATTATCATAAAAATGCAAAGGAAAGTGCAATCATGTACGAAACGGAAGGTATCTAAATCCCTCCCTTCTGTACCATTAAAGGATAATTTCTTCACTAACACACAAGACCAAAGCAGAAAATGAATCAAAATAAACATGGCGTGAAATTTTCCGTGAGCAGTAACATCCTAACCACCAGTCAGTAGAATCAGCCCTCCGTTAGTCGAGATTATGTTTCAGGGATAGTGCGCACGATAATAGAATGTCATGATGCTGCCTCTTTTTCGACATGTTAAAAACAGTCGGCGAAAACAATCTGACGGACACGAGGAGAAGAGCATTTTCTTCCTCACATGTGAGATAATTCTCTAGAAACAAACTCGATCGGATCTAACAAAAAATAAAAAATAAATCGAAATGAAAGTTTAGATAATTGTTATCGTTTGACGTTAAGGAAACCAACGAAACATAATCAGAAGAACTTAATTCGAAAGTAGATGATGGAATGTTGAATATCACACGGTTTGTCACAGGTTTTTCCTTTTCTTTTTTTTTAATATTTGCGACTGCAATATTTTATCATTCCCGGCTGAATAGCAAATTCCAATCTAAACCATGATTCTTTGACGGTCATTTAATGATAGCTTTGCCAGACAAAACATGATTATGCATAAGAAAGCATATCATATCATTGATATGGAGTTTGCAGCATACCGCAACTATAGCCATACACACTACCATGTAAAGAAAGTTGTAAAAAGTACGAGGTATGCTCAATCCCTTCCGAAATTTAAACGATATTAAAACATCGTCACCCCTCATTTGACGACATTGCTTACCTACTAATACTAGTTTAGAAGTCTCCCGACAGTATACAAAAATACTTCACCGCTACTGCACAGCCTGCTGCTATAGGTCCACCGCTAAGGGGATGAGGTTTTTGGCTCCACCCATTTTCGAACATCGACGCACTTTTCGAACGTGCTTGTTTCATTCTGGCGGGCACTGCCCTATCTCGTTCTTGCTCGCACTAGAGAGGGTTGTTTAGTCCCATCGCGTGGTCTTGTTTGAGTTTTGCTCCTGCTACTGTATGAAACATATGTTTGTGTATGCGCGCTCGTTTGCACAAGGCACAAGGCACAGAGCAGAAGCACAGCGGCAATCAAATCTATAACAAAACAAACAAGCGATTCACAAGTTGTTAGTTAAATGGGGTTTAATAATTTTGTTGTGTGTTAAACTCATTTTGTAATTTGAACGCTGCCGACGAGTAAACAACGTATGTCTTGGTCTGCAGCTGTAGTACTAGTAATCCACTTCCTGCTGGTGAAAAGGAAGGGAGAAGTGTTGAGTGGATATGTGAGCAACTAAGGTATCACTCGCAGTGGGCCGTTTGTATGGATTTAGTTAAGCAGAAGCTTTTGAACTCATGTGTCGTGTAATAAAAAAAGAATATTGATTAATTTAAATTTAACGATTGCTTCGTGTAATTGTGTTCGAAAAGAGAAAATGAAGATTATGAAGACTGATCACATGCTATAATTAAGAAGAAAATTGTACTGTGAGTTACGTGACATCTTTCTGTCGATTCGCTCTGTATTAATATGAGCATGTCTTCCCCCGAAGTGGATATTGACGTGAACGTAGTGTCTAGTCCGGAACCTAGCCCTCGTGGACTTGCAGGTTCGGATAGTCCCAATGGGCCGCATAGCGATGAAGAGCATATATCCTCACCGGACAGTTCGCTTTTTCATAATAGTCATATGAACCGTCAGTCGCTTGTTAGTCACCTGTCCCACAATGTAACTAACCAACATGGTTATCACACCATTGCCAGTGGCCTAAGCAATAATAATACGAGTTATTCACATAGTCCAGAATCACAGCTTAGTCCTCCAAAGACGCCTCCGCCGACGGATTCCCATCAGCAATCTACTGGTGGAAAACTTTCTGCAACTTCCGGATATACCAGTTTTTCAATCTCCAGTATTCTAAGCCGACATGAACCTGCATCGAAAAAAAATGTTGGTGTGATTACACCTATACCATCGCTACCATTAACGGCAGCGGCGGCGGCGGCTGCTGCTGTCGTTTCATCTAATGGAAACATCGGAGTGAATGGTAATACTAGTCCACAGGATACAGCTATGCTTACCAGGTGAGATAAATAAACTTGAGCTCATAATTACGTACAAGGTTGCACATCGACACGTGCTAGTGTTTCAGAAGAGTAGCATAATAAAACATGTTTTTCTGCATCCATTTTGCAATAACTTGTGACCGATGGCAGAAGAATTCAAAGCAATATTTCAATTGCTGTAGCTTCTTGATCACAAATTTATTGGTCGTTTCCTCCTGACGTTCTAAAATATATTTACATATCTTCGTAACAAACGTTAAAACAGAATAAAATAGGTTCACGAAACATTTATACGCACGATAAGCACACATAAAAAAAATAAGCTTATCGTTTACTCAATAACGATAAAGCACATAAATGCAGAGCAGAATACAGCATACACCCGGACAACATTACAATGGATCAATAATGTTGTGGTCAAAGTGATAAGCCCATACAAAAAAAAAATACGCACAATGCAGATAGATTGACAATGATTCAATAATCCTTGAATGTTGAGCACTGCAATCCTCAATAGCAATAGAGTTGTATCTAAAATATTAATTTTTTCTCTTTCATGATTAATCTGTAAAGATATTGAATTATGTTTTATTAAACAGTTTTCGCTGGTTGAGTACACTAGTAACAATGAATAGCTATACCACACAACATGTTGTCTTATAGCAAAATCCAACAAGAGGTTTATTCTTCGTAGGTAATGCAAAACTTATTATGAAGAATGGGTTGAAATAAGCCTAAGAATAAATTCTTGTTTAACAGGCCTTAACTTTATTACAAATCCAAAAAGTCTTCTCTTTCCTATTTGTTTATATGTCAAGTAAAACTTGTGTAAAATTATATCCCAAATGGGTATGATTGCCTCCCAGTTGGCCTCGAGGTATGATGCTGGTCTGATACGCTAGTCGTCGTATGTTCGAATTTCGGTTGGGAGAGGCTGTTTGAGTCAATAGGATCATAGCAATTGGCCCTGCAATTGTCCTGTACTCTAACAGCCAGCTGCGAAGTTTGTTGTATAAAAACAGAAGGTCAAGTTTCGATAACGGAATGTAGCACCTAGTGTTTGCTTTGCTTTGGGTATGGATGTTTGTGTGTGTTTGCGTGTGAATGTGTATGTGTGTGAATGTGTATCTGTGTATATATGAGATAGCTGAACCGAGTTGTCAGCTATTACTCTCGTATCGAAGTTGCCATAACTCAATAGATGGATTTTTCTTTAAAAGCCATAAGTAAAACGTAAAAACCACCTGATACAATTTTCTCAGAAAGTTTGAGTTCATAAATTATGCTTAAAATATGTTATGACTAGATGTCATTAGTCGGCTGTTTCTTAAATATGGCTTGAATCCATTTTAGCGTTACCCATCTCGTTTGAAAGGTGGTATAGCTTTATCCCAATCATTAAATTGTTTTTGATTGGATGTTTAATTCGAAAATTATTAGCGATTATTTAAAAATATTACAAGCGGAGCCATAGCGTGACATTGTGGCGCCCTTAGCGAAGATCCAAGTGGTTGTTGCCTACGATCGGCAACATCACAATGCGTCGTATGTCGTCAACACAATATTTTCTAACTTAAAAATTAATCTCTTTATTCATTTGCTTCACGTGCTTCACATTGTTTCACAGCAATGCTTCCAGACGATAACTGTACTTAATCGTGGTATGAACATGAAATTGCCTGAACAATTTATTCAATTAATCATTAAGCATCCACTGGCACAGCAATTGCAAGACATAATGGTCTAACAAAGATTCTTTTGCCAGTACGAGGATCAAAATCAAAAATAATTCTTTTTTTTTTAAATATTTTTTTGAAACGATGGTTCTACAATTGATGAAGGGACGGTAAGGGAAAGTAACGAAGAAGGATTTTTTGGGAATGGAGGGGAAAGAGTGGAAAGAAAGGGGGAGGAGGAAGAGGTAGCTACGCTTAAAAAGTTGTGACTCCTACCTTTTGTCCAATGCTGGAAGGTGCATGGAACGAACCAAGCTATAATCTGAGTTTATAACCGGATTCAAACCCACAACCCCCGCCAGGGCATGTGGCTCGCTGGTACCCGTGTACCTATGAACCACAGAGGCGCTGGACAAAAGAAGTCTGCACAACACCCCTTATTGATGTAGCGACTTGGGTTGGGCTATTTTTAGACACAAATTGTGCCTCTTCCTACACCTACTGTAGAAACCACCGACCGAGAAGTTTAATATAATTTTGTGTTTACTGGCGGGACGACGACACTATGCAGGCCCTTGCGACTTGCGACTTACGCAGTACCTGTGTGAACGCTGTTCGTCTGCTAGCGTGTTAGCCGCGGTTCTCAGCGCGGGGTTTCGGGGGAAGGCCCCGTTCCTGTGAAAATTTGACCAAACCTCGTGATTTTAGTCGTGACCTTGAAATGCGCTCAGGCATATATTAATATTTTTTTGAAACGATGGTTCTACAATTGATGAAGAGACGGTGGGGGAAAGTAACGAAGGATTTTTTGGGAAAAAACTAAAAAAAAATGACTACAATCACGAGGGTTGGTCAAAAATAATTCATCAATAATAAAGTATCTACAATTGTGATTTAAAAAGAATGCAAAACTTCTACACTCCTAATGACTCCTAATGAATATTGACAGTTTGCATAACAAGGACGATTCTGAATAAAATGAACCGTAATGAAGTCCTATCTCTTTTTACCTTTGTTATACAGTACTATAACACAGGTTTAGAAATTAATCGAAAAACACGAAAATGATTGGAGATGGCTAAACGAATGTTCGCTATTACTTTTGTTTGAAGGTTCATAGATCACTGTTGAATCATTGTTTTGATTGAACGTCTAATTTGAAAGCTATTATGAGTAATCGTGTACAGCACATTAAAATTTATAATAATTCATGACGATTTTAACCAAGATAGTTTATTTAGTTTTAATTATTTTATCATCAAATTATCAATCAAACACTGCAAACGTTTCTGCAACATTTCAACAACGGATGAAATGTTTTAGGAAACCTTTTTTAATACGAATCAATTAGAATGACATTACAGGAAATTATGCAGGAAAGGAAGTTCAATAAGATCAAACAGCTATAAACTAGTCCTTTAATAGGCTATGTATAGGTTAAGAATTAATATTCCCTCTAACATCTTACTTTCACTTGTACTTACTCAAATCAATATCAACTTACTTATATATTCCCAGCAATTTCATGAGAAAAGGATCTATCGAAATTTAAAAGTGCTCCGATTATGTTCAAATTTTGTAAACTTACTGATTTTTAGAAAATTGTAGCCCTGTATTTTTTCATTTGGCGTCTAAGGTGCCTGTTTCTAACACAGGGTAGGCCCAAAAATCGTAGCTTTGCCAAAACATTTATTAAATCTCCTTTTGATTTAAAAAAAATGTAAGTCTGTGCCTCGGGACACGAACGAGGGGCTCACGTAGAACTACGGTATAATATAGATAATAGTATACGTCAAAGATTGCAATTTTCTTTTACGATTTACTTGTACTTACTCAACTCCACAACAACTCACTTGTGCTTACCCAGTAAATTACACGAAAAAAGATGCTTACTTATTTCCATTCACAAAATTTTAGATCAGTATTTTTACATCTGATGCTTGAGAAGCCCCTTTTTGATTTGGGGTGACCCCAAAAATCGATTTCCTTTAAATATTCTTAACGTTTGTACCATTCAACCGATTTTAATGATTTTGTTATTTTGTAAATGAAAAATATTATCATTCGTTATGTTTATTATTCGTGAATATTTGTCAGTGAAAATGATATGAATTGACACAGCATTAATAAACTACTGAATTATATGCCGAAGACGTGTCGATTTCTATCACATATGACAAATATGATGGTATTACCAAGCTTCTTTTCACCAATAAGTGCATTAAATCAGGATTTTTTGTCCTTGTAAATACTTTTGTTAATTTGAATTTTATCAGAATACTGGTTTCAGAATCAATTTTTTGTTCTCTTCTGATTTATTTCTCGTCCTCAAAATTAATTCGTTTAATTTTTCTTTAAAACTAATTAATTGCGGAAAACATCGTTCTCGTCCTAGATCAGATTAGGAGTCACCCAAAATGGCGTCTTATTTTAGCAGTTGGTTTATTCGCTGTTCAGCAACATTCAATTTGTCGTATGCTAGGGATTTTTTAAAGAAGAAGAATAATAGCTATACGGTAGCTTCGATGGAAATTATACGCACGAAGGAAAATTCCCTCCTATTACTTGTGTCGCTTCTATTTAGATTGTGAGTGGATTTCCACATATTTGGCTAACTGCTTCCGTCAGTGTAATCGTTTATTGGTGAGGGTAAGTAGGGTCTTCTCATGTTTACAGTAGCAGTCATTAGATGGTTCTATTTGGTATGGGAGGTATTTGGTGTAGACATCTGATAGAAAAGAAAAATTTTGCTTTTGCTTTGCCTACTAAAGAAAAGTTATTATTTCATTCCCGCGAGCGAGTCCCCTAGAAATATCGAATCAATTTCGAAAATTATATCAAACTGCATGTGTCTGTTTGAACGCGTTTTTTTTATTATGCGCTAACTAATTCACTTAATTCCGAGGAAATGGTAGAAGTGTGATGCCGTTAACTTACAAAAAAAAAATTGTTGCCTCTAAATGAATTCATTAAAGGTTTGATGGTCTATGTTATCTTGCTAGGTATACCGTGGACCCCCGTTCGTTTGAACGATTCCTCATGCAAACTAACGGGATTAGTTTATAATTTGAAAAACTGGCAACCCTAAATATACTAAAACTTGTATGAACTGGCCGCCCTGCTCTTTGTTACAGTGATGGTTTGATTCAGTTGGCAGTTGCAAGCAGCGAATATTTCATTCTCTGATCGGATTTCTATCATAATCGTTGGGAAAACGAAATCTGAAACACAAACAGAAATCTGAAACATGCTAGATCAGTACAAACAGAGCGTGTTTATGTGCATTGTCTGCACAAGCAAATGATGTCATGTTGAGAATGACATTTAAACCATTTTTAATTTGCACGTCGCGCAAACCAGGGGCGTTCAAATTAAAAAGCGTTCGAATTAAAAACGGTCAAACGAACGGGGTGCACGGTATAAGGTTACGTTTAGCAAATTAGCTTGAGGGGAATTCAAAAATAACTTTTCTGTATGAGTGCATAGTGCGATCATCATCATGCTCATCGACTCTGTAATGTAGGGTAACCAACGTATTTTGGACCCCCTCAGCAGCTGTACATAATTTGGACACTTACAGCAAAATCAAATGCAAGTGTCCAAATTATGTACAGCTGCTGATGGGGTCCAAAATAGGTTGGTTACCCTACATCTTGTACAATACCGCGCGTTTAATCGGCGACATATTACTATCTCGATCAAACAGTAATTTATAGTTGATAATATTCCAATGTTTACGGCTCTATACAAAACAAAAATGTAATCGAATCATTCTTCATTTCACATTTCTTTATGTAACTTTATGTAACTCCTTAGTGCAATTAACCTCGTTCAAATCGGTTAAGGAATCTGTGAGAAAATAAAGTTTCGTTTTTAACTTATTTTTATGCATAACATGTGAGCTGAATGTCCGATCAATATAAAATTCGATATCGGCATATGAGGCAACTAGACTTTTCATTTGACACTAACATCATTTAGAATAGGTCCAGCCATCTCCGAGAAAAGTGCGTGAGACACTCACGTCTGGACTAATACACAGAAAATGCTCTCTCGTCGAGTGCGCGCGCTAGATTGGGAGTTGTGGGTCCAAATTCCACCTGAACAGACAATTATTTTTCACAGTTTGCATATCGTTTTTTTTTCAATTCATCAAATGTTCTTTCTTTACAAAAATCTGAGGGGTTGTGTACAAGACACGACCGCATATATAGGTGACGCGTAGTCCTGCGTCTCTTTGTAGTGATAGTAGCATGTATTCATGCTTGTAATCATTCGATTCTTCATGTATACATGCTATATGCATGCGTTGTATGTAACATTTATCAAAGTAGTAACATTGCATACGTTCAATTCTCAAAAGATTGTGCATTTGAAAACAATTTAACAAAATCAAGAACACAAACTATTGCTTTTCTGCTACCTTACTGAAATTAAAGATTGTTTTTATTACCCATGGTTCCCCACGTTGAAGGGATTTTACCAATTCAATCCTATTTTATCAACAGCACATATTTTCGCTACACTTCTAATGAAACGGCAAGCATGCGTATTCATACAGAGTCATATTATAACCGAACACTACAGCTGTGACACATTTTTCCAACACAGATATCAAATGCGCCGAGGTTTAATCGTCTCGCAGTAAAGAATTTGCGATCTGTTGGGACAACGAACTTGTGCCATTTTTTCTGGCACACTTCCCTAACACAGGCATCAAATTGGACTAGGTTTATTCACGTTCGTAAGAAATCTGTTGGCACGAGGAAGGTTTGTCACTATTTCTGGCGTACTTCTCAAGCAAGGACATCAAAATGGTCTAGGTTTAACCTCGGTGTTAAGAAATCTTGTTGAAATGAGTAAGCTTTGTCACTTGTTTTGGTTTACTTCCCAAGCACAGATATCAAATTGGTTCAGGTTTAGATCATCGCAAAGAATCTTCCAACCAATCACGAAGCGAGAATTCTGGTGAAACATAGGTTCATTATTTTCAATTTTTCAATAGTTCAACATTAAGAGTTCATACTTTTCTTCATTTGGGTCAATTCTTAGAAGATTTTCCGATCGATTGGTGTAAGAATATTGGAAATCGATAGGAAAACCGCAGAGCTATTAGCGCTCAAAACCTTTCATTTTTCGTGACGCTCGCATTTTTCGATTTTTTTGAATGACACCCTGTCTCAAAACTTGCCGTAAGACGTAGTCCTTCGTCAAAAAAATATTTACTCCCTCATAAGAAAGTACTTATTAATGTTGATTAGCATTGTTTAATCACTTTGTTTCTTCTATTTCTATTAGATAGTTTTAAGGGCAGTGGTGGCAAAACTGCAGCTCACGGGCCGCATGCGGTGCGATCTGATTTGACGGATGGTGGAGGAGATTATAGAATGAGGGGCATCCTGTTTAACCGTGATGCATATTGATGTTGTGGAACTGATTGTTTTCCGGTACAAATGCGAGGGTGACGGTGTGCTTTAAATTTTGTTATGGACAGTAATGGTCAGCAGTTATTGCGACCCGTAGCCCTCATGGGGTGATCTAGTGTGGCCCGCACCATGCCTATACCTGGGAACCACTGCACAGTGGGGCGACTCCATACAAATGCTGGCCAAGCAAAAAAATCTCTTTAAATCAAGGATAATATGTGGTTCTCAAGTAATTTTGGGGTGCTGAGCTCGAATTTCGGGTTTATTTTGCATTAGAACGTATATTTTTTGTGTTGGGCAGAATTTTCAACTATTTTTCAAGTATTTTTTAAGTATAATGACGTATAAGAAATGAGGGTCATTTGGAAAACTATTGCAGATGGATTTTTATATGATAAAACATTATATAAAACAATACAAAGCAAGTAAGTGCTTTAATAATCAACACAAAATCCATAGTCCAATCCATATATCCAAGTTAATATTAATCAAAAATCAAAGCTTTTCCCCTTATTAGTTTTCTTAATCTTCTTTATCTCTATCTTCTTTTTCTTTTTCTTATTCTTCTTCTCCTTCTTCTTCTTCTGCAGAATCACTCGTTTCACGTTTCGTTTTCAATAGTAATAAAGCGTTCTCAGAAAGATTTTTCTAATTACATTTTTCCGTTTCGTAGAAGCTATAAGCTTTATCCGGAGAAATAAGAAGACGAATAATTCTATCACGATTTGTATTTTCACACTTATTTTTGTATGTAAAATATTGCCTTATATTTTTATCACTATTTTTAGCATAAGGCAATAACCTTATTTTCGTGAGGGTCAATACCGGTGTAGTGGCTAGCATTCACGCCTCTCACACCGAGGACCATGGTTCAATTCTCAACCCCGCAGAAGTCACGAATGACCCGAGTTGTTAAAGTGACTATAATTATACAAAAAAACATATTTTTGTGCTTCTTCTGTCATTCGTCCTATCAGCAATATAGTAGTCTAGATTCAGTTATGACCGCGAATTCAAATTCTTTGCATTGCAGTGGACGTATTATATGAGGACTATACCCTGTCATAAAGGGTTTGGTATACAAACAATAAGTTTCGTTTTTTTCTGAAATAATGTGTTCAAGAACTTGGTATAAGAAAATTTCTCAGCCTTTCAATTAATTTCATATCTACACCCGTGATTTCAGAACTAATACCAGGATTGGCGTAAGATCTTCGAGCTGTATTTCCGTCATTACTATCGCTGTATCCTCCAGATTTCCTCTAACCGCTAAAATCAGTCAATATGCAATATGGACCATACATTCGAAGCAGTTTATCCAGCCATGTAAAGGAGATATCCCATAATTAAGATATCCTACGTTTACTTTGAGTGTTTGCATTTTGTCTATATTGTTAAATTTTGATATAGTAGCCTTACAAGCGTAACATCTGTGCTCTGCGCTACTCTGCGCTAAATGAGACTATATCCATTTGAAAGCTCATATTTTACGCTAACTTTTACCGGTAGTGTCAATAGTGGCGAACCTTGGCTTCAAAACACTTTTAAGCGTGTTTTACGCGAAAATATGGCACTTTTTTAATGAAAATTAAAATTGTGGCATACTATGATAAAATTACTACATACTCAATTAATGGGATATATTCAGCACTATTTTTTGAAGAACTTTTCCTTAGACACCGTTGAAATCCGAGCTACCGTTAGACCTCTAGCAAGTTTTGAAATGCTGGGTTATTTTTCTAAAAAACGCTAAAACATGCTGAGATAGCATACTTTTAAGATACATAGAAAATTCAAATTTTGTCATATTGATCTAAAATTTTGGATTTGAACACTTCAATAGTATAGAATCACAGGAAAAATACAACGGAGAGTCGAAATGAACTTTCATTTTTTGGCTGCTGGCCAGCGATTCCCCACTGTGCACTGGCTTAGAGAGTTTTCAGATCACTTGTGATTCTGAAAGTATGTCGTTTGGTGCTTTTCATTTCGTGGTGCTTTCGTGAGTTCGGAATACTGAACGATTTCGTCGATTTCCGTACTGCACAGCCTTGTTTCACTTTCTTCAACATGTCTACAAAGCTTTCTATATCAGAGTAATAATATTCCGCTAGCCGTTTTTATCTGAGACATTCCAGCTCCATCTGCCCGGAATTGTAAACAACACTAACATATCTACTCTGCTCTTCCGCTCACAAACCTTAAAAAAAAAAACTAACAGAAAAATGAGTTATTCATAACTATTTTAATAAACCCGCTAAATGCACATTTATTTGCTATTTGTTACACATTATCAGATACAGTTGCCACCAGTTAAAAAATACGGCCAATGTTTCCACTATACACTAGCTGTTTGATGACCTGGAACGAAACAGTTACGCTAACAAGGTACGCTTAACAAGTTGTCGTTGTGATTCTTATCTTTTGTCCAATGCTGGAAGGTGCATGGGTCGAACCAAGCTATAATCAGAGATTATAATCGGATTCGAACCCACAACACCCGCCAGGGCGTGTGGCTCGTTGTCAGACGCACAACGTCACACGCAGTACCTTGCAAATCGCAAGGACCTGCATAGTGTCGTCGTCCTGAAAGTAAAAACAAGTTAGATTAAAACTGCTCGGTCGATGGTTTCTACAGTAGACGGAGGAAGAGGCACAATTTGTGTCTGAAAATAATCCATCCCAGATACGTCGCTATATTATTAAGGGGGGTTGCGTAGTCTCCTTTTGTCCAGAGCCTCTATGGCTCAAAGGTACACGGGTACCAGCGAGCCCAAATAAATTGTAATAGGTCATTTAAAATATTGATGGTTCTACAAACTAGTTGTTAAGCTAGAAAGGACATTTATTTCAACAAATAGTTAACTGTCCGGATACTTTTTTTTTTGACTGCATTTTTTACGCAATTCAAACTATATGGACTATATATTCAAAATGGAGAGCTTTCAAGCAGCGTTGCATCTTAATATGCTTTAGTAATACATTGTTTTGAAATATGTGTGTTACCATTCTTTGCAAAAATACTGAGCAATATTATTAAAAGAAAAATGTATGCACTGCTGTCCGAATACTGTTTTCGCTGGCTGTAGATAAGTTCATAATAATATACAATTGCTTGCACCAATCGGTAGGGGGTCTAACAAGGCATGCATTGTACACCAGGCACATTAATCCGACCTCGTTTGTTTGTGTATAGCCTCTAAAGAGCTCTTATACTGCAAAGGACTGTATTGCGCTATAAACACAGTGGGATAATCGCTTAGGTTGAACAAAGCACGGTAAAGATGTGACTACAAATGGAGAGTACTAAGGGCTAATTGGGTGTAATTTATTTGAATAAAGTGGTGTGGGGTGTTCCCGAGAGCAAATGTTTTGGATTCTTTAGCTTGACATGATGAAAAATGAGAAGGACAATCTACGCTTCCCACCTGTAAATCCACGATGCAAACAATAAATGCTAGTCAATTGTCTGAATTTGTGTAAAACACGCTAATTTTTAATCACCATTTTACCTCAAAACCAACGTCTTTGCAAACGAAGGTACTTACAAAGAGTAGCGGTATCATGTTTCCGCATCGTCCGCTGTCGCCTTTATCTGTTTATCTTGTCTCAGAAAGCAAATCTTCCGGTGCAAGGAAGTAGCACCCCTATTTCTTTTCGCCTATATTTTTTCACCAAATCTTAAAGCAGGGTGGAATTATAGGAAACAGTTAGTATTGGGCAACAAGACAAAGGTCTCTTCGCTAAAATGCTGAAATCTGGTTTCAAGACAATTAAATTTGACTATTTGATTTAAACAGTTTTGTGTTGATTATAAAAGAGAAAAAACCCCGAATTAATCCACCTAGCGGTGTGACTAAGCGTTTCTACTGCATTTAAAACATATTTTTGTAACATATTTGCATTAATTAAATGACGAACATCCTGGAATTCATTATTATTCAAAAATTACTATTCACATCTTTCAAACGAAACCAAGTTATTGAAAATCGGACGATGCATTCAAAAGATATTCAAACTTAAACGTTTAAGCACCGTATGTTAAACCATTCAAAATGTATAAAACCAAAATATGTATATCAATGAAGGGTCGATTGTATTCAACGTATGTGCGTATGTGCGTATGTATGCGTGTGTGTATGTATGTGTGCGTGTATGTGTGTACAGTTTGCACAATTTTGCGATTAGTATTGAAACACAAGATAAGTAAGAAACATTTTATTTGTCATTTTCATCACTAGCTGTAATTCACGATCGAACTAAAAAAGCAGAAAAACGAAGAAAAGCGGTTGATTTAGACATATACATAGGTATAGTGGCGTATAGAACTGAAAATGCTAATTAAATGGATTTTCTCATATAAATTTTCAAACAAATTTTGTGCATATCGGATCGCTCGTGCCATCAAAACAGACTAGCGCTGGAAAAACCATTTGTTTTTGCCATTCTAAGCATGTTTATGGCGCAACTTTTGTACTGTTTTATTGATCTCATCTCGTTTTCTTACGCACAACATCGTAAAAACAAAGTGATCAAACCAATGACTATTTTTTCATGAAAGTATTCAAAAGAAGCTCCAGCCTTGATTTCCATGCAAAAACAAATAACCAAAAGGAGCGCCAGCTAAAAAAAGTCCAATTTCTCTATCTAATATTCCATATCTAATGCTCTACCCAGTAACTTTTGCAATTTAGATAGGGTAGGGGAGGGTATTCTCAGCCCATTAAGCGATGGCATCTTTTTTTCGGCCTATGGCCTAGTTCTAGTGGAAGAACAGGTGGTTTTGACGTTCTTTGAATAAAAACTAGTAGATTACTTACAATCTTGAGAAAATAGTTATAACATATTAAAATTGTATGTCGGCAAAGTATATTTAGGCCATTGCAAATCGTTTTAAAAGTTTTTGTCACCCCCCCCCCCTTGTAAATTGGCTTGAAAAATCGGGGGGCAAAAAAATAATGTGTAGGATATGAGTTAATTTTTTTTATAAAATCAATTGTCTGTGGGCTCTACAGCCTGAAAAACTTGAAAAATGAGTGTACGAGTTGAGTTAACGCTTCTAGCATGAAATAGAAATGGAAATTCAAACAGCGAAATTTCCGAAAATCGGCCAAAAAATTTTTCTTTCGTTTTTGTCTTTTTTTTTGTAGATTTTTGCATGGAAATTAACAGCGTATATATTAAAAGCAAGAATAGATTTGGTTTTCACATTTAAATTTAAATTAAAAATGCCTAAAATCCATATGTTTTTTGCTCGATTAAAAAATTCTCTTTGTTTTTTTCGCCTTCCACCCCCCCCCCCCCCTTCAGTGGCCCAACACCGGAGGGACAAAAACTTTTTAAAATATTTGTAAAGGCCTAATTATAATTTTCTAGCCGTTTAACTATACTATAACAAAGGTTTAAAAATTGGTCGAAAAACACAAAGTTGATCTGAGGCCCGGAGGGCCGAGTCACATATACCAATCGATAAGGTTCGACGAATTGAGCAATGTCTGTGTCTGTGTGTGTGTGTGTGTGTGTGTGTGTCTGTGTGTGTGTGTGTCTGTGTGTGTGTGTCTGTGTGTGTGTGTGTGTGTGTGTGTCTGTGTGTGTGTGTGTGTGTGTCTGTGTGTGTGTGTGTCTGTGTGTGTGTGTGTCTGTGTCTCTGTGTGTGTGTGTGTGTGTGTGTGTGTGTGTGTGTGTGTGTGTGTGTGTGTGTGTGTGTGTGTGTGTGTCTGTGTGTGTGTGTGTGTGTGTGTGTGCGTGTGTGTGTGTGTGTGTGTGTGTGTGTGTGTGTGTGTGTGTGTGTGTGTGTGTGTGTGTGTGTGTGTGTGTGTGTGTGTGTGTGTGTGTGTGTGTGTGTGTGTGTGTGTGTGTGTGTGTGTGTGTGTGTGTGTGTGTGTGTGTGTGTGTGTGTGTGTGTGTGTGTGTGTGTGTGTGTGTGTGTGTGTGTGTGTGTGTGTGTGTGTGTGTGTGTGTGTGTGAGTGTGTATGTGCGTATGTCACGCTGTTTAATCTCACCCACTTATCTCGGAGATGGCTGAACTGTTTTTCATGATCTTAGTATCAAATGTAGGGGCTAGTTGCCTCATAGGTCGCTTAAATTCCGCGTATTGATCGGACTTTAGTTCAAAAGTTATAAATAAAAATACAAAAATTAAGAGACTTCTTAGCGGTCCCTCAACCGATTTGAACAAAATAGATTGCAAATAAAAGGAGACCTTTTAAAAGCTATAAGCTTCAAATCTCATGATGATTGGACTGGTGATTTGAAAGTTACGGGTGTGTGAGTTAAAAGTTATGAGTGTGACCTGACCTTCTAACTGCATTTAAAACATATTTTTGTAACATATTTGCATTATTTAAATGCCAAACATCCTAGAATTCATTATTCTTTGAGAATTACCGTTTACAGCTTCCAAATGAAACCAAGTTATTGAAAATCGGACGTGAATCTAAAGATATTCAAACTTGAACATTTAAGCACCGTGTGTTAAACCACTCAAAACGTGTAAAACCAAAATATATCAATCAAGGGTCGATTGCATTCAACGTATGGTGATGCATGTGCTTATGTATGTATGTATGCGTGTGTGTATGTATGTTAGTATGTGTCTATGTATGTGTGCATGTATGCGTGTACAATTTGCACAATTTTGCAATTTGCATTGAATGGTGAATGACCCTTTGGGTTAAAACCACTCAAAAAAAAAAAAAAAATTTGCATTGAAATACAAGATAAGTAAGAAACATTTTATTTATCATTTTCATCACTAGCTGTAATTCACGATGGGACTAGAAAAGCAGAAAAACGAGGAAAAGCGGTTGATTTAGACATTTACATAGTTATAGTGGTGTCTAGAACTGAAAATGCTAATAAATGAATTTTGTCATATAAATTTATAGAAATTTCAAAGAAACTTTGCGCATATCGGATCGCTCGTGTCAACAGACTAGCACTGGAAAAACCATTTGTTTTTGACATTCTTAAGCTTGTTTAAGGCACTTTTGTACTGTTTCTTTGATCTCATCTCGTTTTGTTAACTCTCTAACGGGCAACATCGTAAAAACAAAACGATCAAACCAATGACTATGTTTTCATAAAAGTGTTCAAAAGAAGCTCCAGTCTTGATTTTAATGCAAAAACAATTATCATAAGGAGCACCAACTAAGAAAAGGTCCAATTTCTCTATGTAGTATTCCATATCTATTGCACTACCCAGTATTTTTTGTAATTGAGATATATTACAAAATTGAAATCAAGCATGTAAATTAATCATATGTTGTCTGCGTTTTTGCGGTGTAGCTTTTTTGCACCGAAACTGTTCGTTTTCGATTTATGTGCTACACCATTGCTACACTTTTCCTGCACCAGCTACACCAGAAAAAAAGAGAGTGTAGCTGGTGCAGATAGGAAAACACCAACACGCCCATACCACACTACTGCTGCTGCACCGCGAGCGTTCGTTTATCCAGCGAAAAGTGTAGCCAAACCAAACGGTGTAGCTACACCACAAAAACGAAAACGACAATAATAGATAAGACTTAGACTAGACTAGGCTAGGCATAGAAAAAACATTCGAAAGTGTTTGGCATAAAGGTTCAAATACGAAATTGCTAAATTTTAGCTTTCCTGTTTACATGATAAAAATTTTACAAAATTATTTAACTAATCGATTTTTACAGGTTGTCTATCAGAATTCTAAATCTGATAAATTTCCGTTTTTTTTGTATGCCAGAAGGGCATTGGGTTAAAAGGCCACTGCGACAGCCTTAAATTTCCTGTTAGAGCAGGTGTGCCTCAAAGCTCGATCTTGGGTCCAATCATGTATAACATATATACATCTGATCTTCCTGAATTACCGGCTGGCTGCACTAAGTCGTTATTCTGCGACGATACAAGCATTTCCGTAAAGGAAAAAGTCTTCGTGTCATATACAGTCGACTGCAAAAAAGCTTGAATATTTTCTCCAAATGCTTGCAGAAGTTAAAAAATTTTCCCAATGCTTCTAAAACTCAATTAATTATTTTTCCTCATAAGCCTAGATCTTCTTCCCTCAAGCCAAATAGCAATCACATTATCAAGATGAATGGAGTTGCTTTGAGTTGGTCTGATCAAGTTAAATATTTGGGATTAATTTATAATAAACTTACTTTTAAAGACCACATTGAAAGTATACAAGCAAAACGTAATAAATATATGAGATGTTTATATCCTCTCATTAACAGAAATTCTAGACTTTGTCTGAAAAATAAACTATTGATTTACAAACAAATTTTTAGACCGGCAATATTATAAGCCGTTCCGATTTGGTCAAGTTGTTGTATTACGAGGAAGAAGAGTCTTCAGAGGATTCAAAATAAAATTTTGAAAATGATTTTGAAGCGTCCTCCTTGGTTTAGTACATTAGAATTATTTATTTCGCCGAAAAACGTCGATTAACCGTTATGTGTTCGGCTGGGTACCCGGGTACCTTTTTAGACTTTATAGCCTCGAAAAACAAGGTTTACGACAACTCAGCCAGCTAAAACTCGTAGAATGCTCCTAACTAGTGGGAATAAACCATTTGTCATCAAGAGACTGCCTGTAGCAGCAGGGGGGGGGGGGTCGAAGGGGGGGCCTTCGAATTTTTTTACCACATAAGTGTTCGGATGGGTACCCGGGTACCCACCGAAATGAAATGCTTCTAACTTTATCAATTCTTGATCAATTTTGGATTTTGAACCTTCAAAAGATTGGAAAATTTGTCTATTTTTAGAGCATGAGACTTACCAAGCCTGGGACCACGTCTGGTTCCCGTAAATCCGGATCTCCGGGACCATGTTCCGGATCCAAAACAAATGTGTACAATTGTCAATAAAACCACACAATATTGGTATCAAAATTCATGAAGTCACTCCAGGAGTTGATGTTTATCCATTTTGAGTCCATTCAACTTATAGTCTTTGGAATGGCCACTCCGGAGCAAATTCCTGTGGGGCCTTACGGGACCGCTAACATATTTGGATAGAAAACCCTAGCAATATGTATATCAAAATTCACGAAATCACTCCAGGAGTTGAGTTTTATCCATTTTAAGTTCATTTGATAAGCTGTCCCTGGAATGGCCACTCCGGAGCAGGTTCCTGTGGGGCTCTATGAGACCAGTAACATGTTTGGATAGAAACCCTAGCAATATGTATATCAAAATTCGTGAAATCACTCCAGGAATTGAAATTTATCCTTTTTGAGTTCAGTTGATGACATGTCCTCGGAATGGCCATTGCGCGGCAGGTTCCTGTGGAGCCTTATGAAACCATTAACATGTTTGGATAGAAACCCCAGCAATATGTATGTCAAACTTCATAAAATCACTCCAGGAGTTGATTTTTATCCACTTTGAGTCCATTTGATGAGTTGTCTCCAGAATGGCTATTCCGGAGCAGATTCCCGTGGGGTCCTATGAGGCCACTAGCATGTTTGGATAGAAACCCTAGCAATATGTATGTCAAAATTCATGAAATCACGCCAGGAGTTCATTTTTATCCATTTTGAGTCCATCTGACAAGTTGTCCCCGGAGTGGCCATTCCGAGCACAACTCATCAAATGGACTCAATATGGATAAAAATCAAATTCTGGAGTTATTTCATGAGGTTTGATATACAACCTGCCGAGGTTTCTTTTTATATCAAACAAGCTAGTGGCCATATCGGGCCCCTCGGTAAGTTACTCCGGAATGGTCATTCCTAGAACAACTCGTCAAATCGACTTAAATGGAAAAAAAAAATCAATTCCTGGAGGGATTTCATGAATTTTGACATACATATTGCTAGGGTTTCTACCCAAACATGTTAGTGGCCTCAGGGCCCCATGGGAATCTGCTACGAAGTGGCCATTCCGGGAACAACTCATTAAATGGACTCAAAGTGAATAAAAATCAACTCCTGGAGTGATTTCATGAAGTTTGACATACATATTGCTAGGGGTTCTAACCAAACATGTTGCTGGTCTCATAGAGCCCCACAGGAACCTGCTCCGGAATGGCCATTCCGGGGACAGCTTATCAAATGAACTCAAAATGGATAAACCTCAACTCCTGGAGTGACTTCACGAATTTTGATGAACATATTGCTAGGGTTTCTATCCAAACATGTTACTGGTCTCATAGGGCCCCACAGCAACCTGCTCCGGAATGGCCATTCCGAAGATAACTCGTTAAATGGACTCAAAATGGATAAACATCAACTCCTGGAGTGATTTCATGAATTTTGATACCAATATTGTGTGGTTTTATTGACAATTGTACACATTTGTTTTGGATCCGGAACATGGTCCCGGAGATCCGGATTTACGGGAACCAGACGTGCTCCCAGGCTTGGTAAGTCTCATGCTCTAAAAATAGACAAATTTTCCAATCTTTTGACGGTTCAAGATCCAAAATCGGTCATGAATTGATAAAGTTAGAAGCATTTCATTTCGGTGGGTACCCGGGTACCCATCCGAACACTTATGGGTGTTTAATTTCCCGTACACATAACGGTTAAATCGAACAAACACATTAGAATTACATAGACTTACTGGTGTTGAAACCCTAGAAGCTATGTCAAACAAAATTATTTCAAATTTTCGACAAAAATCGTTGCAATCATCTATTGCGATGATTAGGTCTCTTCATAGATCATAAGTTAGCTAGGTTAGATATTATAGGTTAAGACTTTGTTTTTTTTCCTTAGATGTAGGTTTTAATCCCTACTGTTAAAGAATCTTAATTATCGTAATGAATCATAAGAAATCCTAATAACAGTTTATAATACAATTCTAATAGTGTCAGTGAAAAGTCACTACTTGTGATTGAACACACAATATGATAAAGGATAGTTACTCTTAAGTATTTTATGTAATATCGAATATTTACCCCAATAAAAAAACAATAATAGAAAAATTTTGAGGTCAATCATTTTGTTCTAGATGCCCCTTTTTATCAAAAGTAAAAGACGAAATACTCACGCAATATAGAGATTGTTAAACCCTGTGCAAAAAGCTACAAAAACTTATCGTTTTTCACTCAAACGTATGATTTTTACTGGGGTATAACTGGGGGAAAAAACAAACGTGTAAAATCAATGTAAAATCTAACAATAGCAACAACAAATCGCGCGTCAAGATGTGCGTGCGGTAAACGTCAGCAAGCTCAATTTCTTTTCTAAATTTTCCTTTCCTTTTATATTTCCTTTTAAAAGATGATAACTCTGACGCATAGTCACAATGACTTTAACATCACAATATCAAGAAATTGGTTCTGATCACATTTGTTCAATTTGAATTGTCAATTCAAAACGAAATTCGTGTGTGGCTTTGAAACCTTATACCCGTTAAATGGGTAATTTAAAATTTTCTACATATATTCATTCAAGTCTGGAAAAATTATCGTTTGTCTTTAAATATATTTCTAGGAATTACTTGACTATAATAAAACTAAAAGGTGTTGATAAAGTAAATTAAATGAGCCTTACAAATATTTACGCACGCTAGGAGAGAAAATATTGTACGCAGTACGTTCTTATGAATTTTACTGTTAAATAAGGATTTTGAAGAATAAGGAACAGATATTTAAAAATATAGTCAACTTAATTATAAAAGTTCCTGAGAAATAAAAAATAATTATTGTTGCAGTAGAAAGGCCAGTGTTGCAACCCTTCGGATTTGCGCGCACCTCAATTTCGATAATATCGTTATCATTGTCATCCAATGACACTGACGTCTGAGAGGGAAGATAAACTTCCGGGTGAAAGAAAAAGTTATCGAAAAGTTCTACAAAAAGATTTACATGCTTTATACTTATTATTCTCAAAAATTATTAAAAACAGTAACACTTTTAGTTTAGTTATTAAAAATATAATTTGATTATCACGATTGCGCTAGAATACGTTTCACTCATATATGAAAAGTGCCATAATCGGGAAACATCCAGGTCGAATAAAACGGAAAACAATCATTAAATGTAAGGTTACACAATTTATATTCCCTAAAGTAAACGATGTTTCTCCGTAGGATATTTTTAATTTGCCAGCAAAATACAGTGATTAAAAATACAGAAATTCACTTTAATTTCGACCCTGTGAAACGGTTCTCCGCAACAGCTAGGTCACACCGCTAGATGGATTAATTCGGGTTTTTTTTCATATATTCCTCCTCGGTGGAAGCTTTCTCTTTTCTTATAGTCACTTGCACGACTACAATCGGTCTAAATGCAAGAGGAACGCAACTCCTTTTACTTATTTGGAGCTACCACCCCCCCCCCTCCCCCCTGGTTGGGGATCCCCTCATTTTTTCAATTTCCCAGTGCTGATTCCCTTAGGTCAAGGAATATGAGTGCCAAGTTTGGTGGAGAACGATCAAGGCGTTTTGAAGTTATGGTGGAACATGCAAACATACTTACGCTCACTTTTATATATATATACATATTACTTTATTTTACTTACGTAATTTTTAGAGGTATGCATAATGTTTAAATATTTTCTTAATATAGGTATATGATTTTTCATATTCGGCTATATCTATAATATATAATAAACATAATGAGTTATATTCTGCTTTCTACTTTACAGTTGTTATTGAAATATCTAGGAAGATCGAGAATATCGTGATATCTGCTCGTTACTTTTCCATTTCACAAATTAGCTGCAAATTAATTTGCACAACTGCCAACAGTAAACCTGGCGACGATATGCTATTTTTTATATACGGGAGGCGGTAATCTGGTAGCGACCCTGTTAGTAAGAACAAAACAATTAGTGAAAATTAATTTTGAAACGAAATATATGCTATTTTACTTTCGACTTCAGCCCCTGCAGTCGGAAATGTGTGTTTAATATTTATTTATGCGTGCATACGTATAGCATCTAACCCATGTTGGGTGAATCGTGATCCTTTATAAGGTTAGGCTGCATGTTTAGGTTTAGAAGTAGCCGTAATCTTATCTCATAATCTTATCGGTGATTTTGTCGGTTTTACTCGCGTGCTGGTATAACTAATGTATTTAGTCGGTTATAGAGCGTCATATGGTGTTTCCATATTATCCTGATCTAATGTTTATTTTGGGGTTATTAGTTTTGGAAGCGTGCTTCCTATAGTTTAAGTTTAACACGTGGAAAAATTAGGCAGCCGTGTGGCTGACAAATTTTGATATTTTGTCGATTTGACAACTGAATCGAGTAACTGAAGAGAGATTTAGAATGTAGGCGGTGTTGTGAAAACAATAAATGAATGTTTAAACTTTGTTTAACTTTCTATTTTAGATTTAGATTCAATAGGGTTTTCTGCTTATTTCGGTAGGTATTAATTTTGTAAGGAGGAGGTCTGGGAGCAGGGTTGATGATTGTTGTTTTGTTAGTGTATAGTATTTCTGCCTTCCTGTGGTATGTTGATCATGCTGATTGACAAACGATTAGCACGGATAAGTATTGCTGATTGCACGAAACATTCTACATTCATAATTGATCGGTGTTAAGTCAGACCGAACCAAGTGACAAAATTTTGATTTCGAGAAAAACGCGTTCAAAGTTCGCTGCGCCGTATAGTTTATAATTATTAATCGCTCGAAATCATATCACTTTGGCTGTTTGCAATATTTATGTAGTCTGATTAGAGTAAAATATAGCTTACGAAATTCTTGATCGTTTGCTGTCATTAACTCATATTTTTTTAAATTTTGCGACTTGGTCCGGTCTGATTTAACACCGACCAATTGTAAAATCGCTCATAAAAGTGCAATTTTTTCATTATGTTCCAAGCAATAAGTACACCGAAGATACTGAAACAATTCAATTTACTAGTCAAGCAACTGGACTACCTCTCGGAAAATCAAACCACTCGTCGGTTTTCAGAATAAACCTTCTAATGCGATAGTAAACAATAGGCACGAGAGAATTATTAATAGAGATCTGAATTGTTTCACTTTACCTGGTTTATCCTCCCTTGAATGAAAACTAAACCACAGGCAGGAACATTTTTAAAAAGTTATGTCTGTTGTCTGTAGACATTCTACACGGAGAGGAAAAATTGTAGTTTGTTTCAAACAATATGATTGCTGTTTTAGGCCTCAATAAAATATTTTTAAAACAGCCTGAAAATATTGTTGTTTCAACAAGTAACTCTACTTGACTCAAAATAATCACAGTTTTGAATTAAAAGTATTTTCAAATTTAACATTGATATAACAATGAATGTTTTTATTTCAATCGTACATTTCAGTTGGAAATAAAATGAAATTTCTGTTTTTGCGCAGAAGAACCATTTTTGTATGCCAGAAGGGCAATGGGTACAAAAATGTCACTGCGACGGTCACGAAGATTGTCTTTCGTAGCTGGCCCTGATTGCTGTACACAGTTTTAGAAGAGCCATAAATATGGTTGAACCCACATTTTTATTCTCTGTACTAGCAAGAAGACGCAGATAGTTTGCATCCTAGATTTGATGCTTGGCAATGGGAATGGAGTTCGTGTAACCCGGGGACTCAGTTGAATATAATTAAAGAAAAAGTAGTTAAGTGGAAGGACCGGCTTGATCAATATGAACAACGTGTACTTACTAGAATTAGAATAGGGCACACTCGGTTAACACATAGTTATCTATTAACTCCGTATCAAGATGCACCCCTTTGTTCACGTTGCAATATTAATCTGACAATTTCTCACATTTTGCTAGACTGTAAGCAATTTGAAAAACCTAGGAAAAAATACTACAAAAATGAACTACTTATAGAAATACTCAAAAATGACAAAAAGGAGGAAGACAGGTTAATTAAATTTATAAATAAGATAGGATTAATCAATATTTTGTAACTAATGTAAAATGCGTACAATATCAAAGACGCGAATGACCACAACAGGTTAAAGCGTCTCTAATTAAAACAAAAAAAAAGATAGTTTGCATATTGAATATTCACAGTTTGATGATGTTTTCTGATGTTATGCATGAAAAAAATGTATTCCCAATAATCAATACGTGGTCATTTAGAAAATTATTAGTTTAGTTTTGAGGAAACCTGATGAATTTGTACCAAGCGCGTTTGTATGACCCAACTTTTATCGCGTGATTTTTTCCAATAGTGTTACTAGCGTTAATAGCTGACTGGGCCGAAATGGACGACTGGAATTGCGCTATTGCTATTTCACCAGAAACAGGGCGATAGCCAAATGTAAATTTTTCAAAAGATTCAGACGGCTTTCGGTAACGGGGTGGGCATCGCACGGATTAAGAAGTGGTACTCATGGAATTCAATAAAGCTCTTTACACTCTTGACTCCTTTTGACCTCTGTTTGTTTCCCAAATGCGAAAACGCCATTAAAATGAACGCGAAATAAGAAAAGATAATGTGAATGCAACGACAGCCGAGCTATATCAGTTATTTTTACGGGTACTTTTCTAACATTTCGTATTCTGAACTAACTCGTATTTTGACATTGTCTATAGGACTAAATAGAATTCTGCGTCAACACGCATTCGTTAGTGTCAATTTGACAGTTGACCAGTATGATAATTGTTAAAATAACACTGACCACGCGTGACGCTTAGGTCTGTTTGGCCCTTATAGTTTTTTCTACGGACTCCGTAACCGCAAGCTAATAGAATTGGCATCGATGACCGAATGACCATTGGTTCGAGTCTCAGTAGTGTTTCTCGAGTGACCAAGGGCCAGTGAAAATCTATTTTTTTTTAAATTAGGCTGAACATTATGGCAAAAATAAAGGTAAAAGTGATAAATTCATTAGCTTCGCCGCTGCCGCTTGGTGATATATATTTACCAAATGAATCAAAAACGATGTTATTCTTGAACAAGTAAATCATTAGATATTTGCCATTGATTTACAATTAAAAAATACTTCATTTTATTCCTGCCTGTGGTAGTGCAACTAACACTAACCATTACAATCGCTCGGAGAACCATTATCTGTATAGTTAATCACACATTCCAACCTAGCACGGTAGTTGCATTTAATCGCTAATTGTGATCGATTTAAAACATTCTATCCGAGGTGCTATTCATTTAATCATTATCACGACATCTGTCATCATCATCATTTTTCGCATTGCCACCAGGCACCTATTGTGTCACCATTGGCGTTTCCACTGCTGTCAGCTATGTTCTTACCTATGCTGGCCGTATGTAGCTATACACGAATAAACCACTGAGATCAACAGCAGCGCCCGAGGGATATTATACGAACACCAAAGGACTCGACACGCAATGGCGCGTTCTCGCCTGCTTTGTTGTTTTTAATACTGGCCAATATCCATTAAACTGAGCTCTAGTCCATTGCAAAATAGCTAGAGGGCCACAATGAAGTTGCGACATCGATTAAACAAGGAGTTAACGAGTTTTCCCCACAGAGAAAGAGGCAAATGGAAAATGTAATTGTCGCCGGATCAATATACTGTATATATAAGCCGACATCTATCTGCTGGTTTCCACAACGTTTCCGTTTCGTCTGCGCCAATCGACTATGCTTTGCCTACGGGAGAAATGGTTAGCATTGGTGGTTGCGCTTTCCTCGGCGCTATATTGCTCACTGTAAAAAACGTTACGATCATGTTCCGGGCACCGTGAACATGCGATATGTGATTTGTTATCTGTCTGTGGATATATCTCCATAGTACCACTATGCCACGTGCATTTGATGCAATGCTGTGATAGGATAAAACTGATTACATTGAACCATGATATATTTTGTTATGCCAACAATATTTGAAATACGAATATAAGTTGTAATTTTATTTCTCATCGAAAGAGCATACGATGATACGTTATTTTTTTAGAAATCTTCGTAATATGGAGAAAAATTTCTTCTGTCAAATTATTAAATGTGTGACCGGATAGAATATTTGAAGTCATGTGATAAGTTAATTTCGATTTCTCGATAAGGAAAATGTCTGAAACGATATCCTTTTCTATATAGTCTAAACAACATGTGCTAGACAATTCTACACGTACATTCTGTACAGATTGAGTTGTCTGAAGCTTTGCTGTGGGTGTCTTCGATGGTGATGAAATACACAGAATCACATCCATTAACAGAGATTGTACACATCTGAATGATAATCGATATTAGTTGGCTGGAGCACAGGCTATTTGCGTTGGCGAGAAAAACAATGAATTTATAAAGTTGACATATCGACAGAGATAAACCATGTTCATGTATGGACCTCAACCAACGTAGTCTAAAACTGATAGTAAAGAGAACTTGATACATATTAACATATAACAACATTTATAATATGTAAAATTAAAACATCATTGTAGAAAATGTTGAAGTTTTTGATTTGGGATTGTCATTGGGCCAGACGTATTAGTTTAGCGTAAATCCTGTATAATACTGGAATGTAATTATGAATTATATACTGAAATAGATTGACAAAATTACGATTCAATCGCTCATTTAACAGTAAGCCAGATAAAACTAAGATTAGCATAACCTTTTCGATTTTTATTCATCACTTTTCTTTCTTTGTGTTTAGCAATGCATAAAGCTTTTTACTCGTTGCTTTTACTCATCACTTTCCACTCATCCTCTGTTGCTCATCATTTTTGCCCGTCACATTTCATTGAATGTTTTTTACCCATCGCTCCTTAAACTTCGATTTTGTCTATCACTTTTTACTCATCACGAATACTCATCATTTCTAATTCATCACTCCATCACGAAGAAAAGTGACAAATAAACAAATTCATTGCTCTTTTGCTCATCACTTTCTGCTCATCACTTTTTGTTAATCACTTTTTACTCATCGCTTTACAGTCATCACATTGTATTCTCGCTGCTTTTTACTCATCAGTTTTGACTAAATGCTTTTCTACGCATCAGTTTTACTTATCATTTTTTACTCATCACTGTTTAATCATCACTTTTACTCATTGCTTTCCACTCATGACTTTTACTCATCATTTTTTACTTATCGATTTTACTCATCACTTTTAAGTCATCACCTTTGGGCATCATTTTTTACTCATCACTTCTTGCATTCCACTTTTTTACCACCACTCTCACTTACTCATCACTTTTTATTTTTTATTTTTTTGCTTTTTACCCATTAATTTTTATTTTTTGCTTTTTACGTATCATTTCTTATTTAAGGCCATAACAAATATTTTTTAAAGCTTTTGTCACTGCCACAACCCTCCCCCCCTTTGAAATTTGGTTGAAGAATCGAGGGACAAAAAAATAAGTTATGAGATTATGTTAATTTTTTTATAAAATCCCCGTAACAAACAAACAAAAATTAGTACATTTATTAATCACGTTCACGTGTTTTAGATGAAATGATCGTTTCTACTACGGTTTGGACTCTCAGAGGAGGAAATGAAGACAACGTAATGGGTACTGTTTCTATTGAAACAGTGTTTGACGATGTATTGTTTTTCGTATTGTGTGTAAACCCGTTCGATGTACCTCTCACAGCTGTTCCATAGGAAACATTCCTGAGACGGTCATTAACGCTAACTTTCTGCGCAAGTACCTTCTTGTTGTGAACGCATGATATTCCAGTATGCATGTATTCACCGCAATGGCGGCAGGTAGGTCTTTGTTTCGGGTATGTTACAGAGACTATAGTAGGGATGGGAACTATCATTAAAAATTGTTACTGGTTCCTATGAGTAGTTTCAGTACGTTGCTGATAACTATCAGTAAATATCAGTAATTTTACCCATCACAGCATTGTAGCAAAAAATAGGAAATTGTAATAACGGCATTATTCATTGTAATTTTACATTGTAATTTATCAGGTGGACTTCATGGGGGCACGCGCAACTACCGACCAGATTTTTACCATCCGACAGATCTTGCAGAAATCTTGAAGGTACATCGTGTCCTTGCATCACATCTTTATTGATTTCAAAGCAACATACGATACAGTCTATCGAGACCAGTGCCATAGCATGATGCACGGAACCGGTTTTCCGTATAAACTGTCGCGACTAATCAGAGCTACATTAGAACGAGTGATGTCTTCAGCACGTCTCGGGGACACCCCAAGTAGCACACGTTGTCACAATTGAGTCGCAGCTGCTGATATGCGACAAATTTAAATGTAAAACTTCGGTTACAGTAACCTAAAAAATAACAGTTGTGTAACCGAAATAGCGCAACTTATGTAACTAAATATGGTTACATTAACAGTTACTCAATAACCAATATGTAACATGTATAGTTACAAAATGGTTACTATTGAAGTTACACATAAACTGTAAATTGACTTTCAATTGATGGCAAATTAGTTATCTTGAAACTTTTATTGCATGGCGAAAACAATGCAGCAGGTTTATTATTTCAATCTATGGCTGTCAACGTCAAGCAGTAAATTTAACTGTTGAATATAGAAGAGTGTATAAATTTCGCTTGTTATTTCAACACAAATTTTAATGCAGTTTCAAATTTATGGTGAAATGCATGATTCTAGCTTTGAAAAAATTACGCGCTCTCATTTAATCTAGCTTTTCGTTATTTACTTCTTTGAAAAATTGATTTTTTGTAAAACAAATATGTACAAATATAAAAATTTTATTTTTAATTTTCTGATTTTTAAATTTATTCTTAGCAATAATGAATTAGTGGAGCATTCACCTAGAAATCATTAAAAACAAATTGTTTTCGCTATCACTTAGTAAAATTCATAGCCATTTTGCCTTTGGTTTTAACTACTACACCATCGTCCTTGAAGTTTTGTATCGTTTTCGGCATATTGCATGAAATAATTTTAAGCAGACACTGTTCATAGATATCGGGAAAAGGTGTTTTTTAGTGATTCTTGTGAAAAGAAAGTGTTAATTTAATATCAAAGAATAGTTTCACTTTGAATAAAACAGTTTACCAGCAGTGTTAATCATAGAAGGTTACAATTCAGTTACATTCTAGTTGCACGTAATCTTAGCCTTCGACCTGGTTACGCTATCGGTTACGGTAACCAATATTAAATCTGTTTTGGTCACTTATTTCTTATGTCGTCATTTCTAAGTTACACTGTAACCTATTTTCATTGCCGATTTCGTTTCGATGTAACTTGATCGTTTTGACGTTTTAGAATAATCAAAATTTGTTTATTTAATATCAATGTCTGTGCGGAGAAGATTCCAAGTACCATCAATTGAGTAAATAAACGCATTTACAAGAGCATTTTACAACCCGTGTACCAATTGTTTATCTTTACCATAAGTAAAACTCTTGAGATCTAGTTTTTGCTTAATCCGTTGTGTTTACAAGGAACAGTGAACAAGTTGTTGCGAGATTGTTACTAGCCGACTATTTTTGACTTCGTAACTACTCGTAACGGAAAATTAACTATTTTGCGACCAGCAAGTTGATGACAAAATTGGAAAAAGGTTTCATTTGCGTCACTTGATAACTAATTGGTAACTCGTAACTGAAATGTGACTGTTTTGCGACGACCAAGTTGTTGACAGTTCGAAAAAAAGGTTTCAATTTGGTCATTTGGTAACTACCTGGTAACTTTTTGAGATTTTTGTCACAAGAAAACTAAAAAGTAACTATTTTTAATTTTATGTAACCTAACTCGTTACAAGTATCCTAAATGTAACTGCTGTGCTACCTTTTTGTATTTTTTTATTTTTATGATTAGTTACAAGTGCTACTTGGGACACTCGAGTCCCTTCGAGACGCGGTGAGGGTTGGGACAACGTGACAGATTATCCAGTATGCTGTTCAACATCACTCTTGAGGCGGTGTTCCGACGAACGGGTATCGAAACGAGAGGCATGATTTGCATCAAGGGTAGAAGTATATGAATCACGACATACTTTCACTGCTTGAGAATTCCAGAGACTCCCATCTACATCTGACGAAATTCGGTAGGCTACGGTGGGCCGAGCACGTCGTAAGGATGCCGGACGGCAGAGCAACGACAACAATTCTTTTCAACAATCCCACCGGCACCGGAAACACGAAGACTCAACATGCAAGATGGCTTGACCAAGTCGAAAGTGATTTATGACTTTTGAGACGACTGGGAAATTTGTGACGAATGACCGATCAAGTTGCATTCGCGTTGACGAACGTAAGCTGCTGCCACCTCCAAAAGTTTACTGTAGGGGTGAAGCGGAATAGGAATTTCTTAAAGAGCGCAAGAGATCGAAACATTTTGGCAGATTTTCACCCACACGTACATACAGGCATTTCTATTCGTGTGCAAGAGATCGTTTAATGCCGTCAACGCGAATAGAGACGGCTGCTTGAAACAGCATGAGCTACCCCGGCTCTAGGCTGCTGACGACAACGACGACATGTCACTCTCGTCTATCGTACGCAACTACCGACCATTAACTTTAATCCAAATGATTTTTCTAACGGGACGACGTAAGGGGCCATCCAGATACCACGTGGACAGAAAAATAACAATTTTCAACTCCCCCGCCCCCCCGCGTGGACAAGCGTGGACATTGACTCAACCCCCACCCCTCTCTCTGTTTGTCCACGTGGACATTTTTTTTCTTATGGCAGAATTTAACAAAACAGAAATGCATTGTGCTAAATTTAGTTTTCAACTTAATTTATGCAGTACTTATTGAAAGAGCTTACGTGAAAGGAAACTCTAGTCTGAAGGCCCCGACACAATGCATACGGTTTTTTAGTCATTGCGGAAATTGGAGTTTTACCATGCATTCCATGCATTGTATTAAAATCCGTATGCAAATTGTTAGGACATTAAGGTTAAATGGTACTGCATCCCAACATGGCCGCATTGATGGCACCCATATCCTTACATGGACGCCATTACATTTCCGGCCATGTTGGGATTCAGTGCCGTTTTACCTTAATTCTTGTGATCTTGTTTACTTCAAATTATTATCGACTGCAAGAAAGCCCGTTTCAGCTTGTCTTTCGCTTGACGATTCTTCTCTGTCCAGAGTATCTTTGTCTAACCGAAGCACTTCAGTTGGCCGTCTACTTCAACACAACACAAAACCTATCCGACGCGATATGATTCGTAAAATTTTTTGAAGACGAATTCTTTTGGAAATACGTTACCCATGAATGCAAAATACAATCCACGTTTGGTACAAGCGCTACCTAAATGATAAATGAGTCACATGACTGGTGAATATTCGTGGATCCTTCCGTTACCTTTAGCATTTCTCAAAGGAGGCAAGGGTTGTAAAAAAATAATAATATCTTTATTATTGCATTACATCAAATGTCAGGCTAGGCAATCAACATCTATGAGTACTAGCGCAGGATTAATCTATTCAACAAGATTTATGCCAGATATGTGCTCTCGTAATACTCGGGTCATGTGTTTAGGTCAACATATGCCTTAGAAGATAAAACTTTATTTGAGCCCAAAAACAATCACTAATCAATGGTTAATGCTAATATGTAGAAATAATTCGATATTGCTATTTCTAATTTCTATTTTTTCTATGGAAAAAAACTTGTCCACGTGGATATTTTCCATACCCCCTCCCCCCCCCCCTTCCGTGGACAAGCGGGGACATTTTCATATCCCCCACCTCCCTCTAAGCTGTCCACGTGGCATATGAATGACCCCTAACTGTATCAGTAAGCATCAATAACTGCGAAACCTTCTGATACTTAGTGATATTATTGCTTACTGATAACTATCAGTAATTAATGATAGTTTTCCCATCCCTAGACTATAGATTACAGAGGTGCCGAAGCACTCAAAATCCGCTAAATTTGGAAACAAAACGGAGAGTACCATCATAAATAAAGGTAACTCTCCGCTATTGTTCAAAAAGCGGTTTTTAAGAGTCTCGGCGCGTCTGTAATCTATAGTCTCTGTAGGGTATGTAACAAACATGGTTTCTCCATCAATGACGATAAAGGATTTAATTGGTTCCTTCAGGATGATTTTAACCAGGCGAATACCAGACGAACTACCCGCGAAATGGTGTTTATCGTTCCATAATAGTTCTTGAACAGTTAAGACTTCGCCATACGATGCCATGTGCCTCGCAATTTGTTCGTTTGTTACATATTCGGAAAGGTCGTGCAGTCTTTCTTTGGTTTCTCCGTCAGCCATTCGAATCCGTAGCTTATATTTAATTTCCTTAATTTCATAGTCGTGTTTATTGTCGTGAGTTTGTACCACCTCACCATGAGCTGGTTTGTAGTTTTAGGAGCTGTGCCCGAGAAATGCCGAGCAGTTGGCCTACAAAATGGTGTACCCTCTCAGAGGTTGGCTTTTTGGGCAGGTTCACGAATTCTACGCGGAAGGTGTTTTTTGGCGTATTTTCTTAATAATCATCTTTAGTCTTGATAAAGGTTGAGTGCTAAGAAGTACACTATACAGAGTCCAGGATTTAGAACCGGACTTAGCTGCGAAATCGCAGCGCGACTCGAATTTTAACTTTTATACTTGGTAGTCAGTAGAGACGTCTTTACACTTCGGCTTCCGAAAGCAAACGGACAGCTCAAAATAGCTGAATGAAATAAATTCTATGCAGACAAAATTAGTCAGCGTAACCAGCAAGCGAGTCAGAAGCCTGTGCTAGGAATTTCGTATAAAACTGAGCATTAGTTAGCTCTTCTCAAGAAACGTTGTAAGTACCATTGTAGAATAACAGAGGTGGGCACCGCTAACCGAAATTTTAGCTTCGCTAACAGCTAATCCGCTAAATCAAAACGTTAGCTTCGATAACCGCTAACCGCTAAATCAACCAATAATTTAGCGGAAGCTAACGCTAACCACTAACAGCTAAATTTGTTAGCACTGTAGAATCAGCATTACTTTGATAAGCGCTGATTTCGGCAATAAAAGAAAATTTTTGTTTCAAAGGTCTAAGAAAAAATACCTGAGATAATTCCGTGCAAAGAATTGCAGGCATTCATGAAAAATGTTTAAAGAACATTATCGCTTAGCATATTATCACATTAAAAGGGTACAAAACATTTCCATGTTCCATGACATAGATTTCTCGATTTTTTATTGGAGTTTTCCATCGCTGTAAAAATTTATGTAAATGCTTTCCAAATAATATTTTCTCTGGATTGTTTTATAGAAAGTTACTTACATTTTGTTGGTTTACACTTGAGCATTACCGGTAAGCGTACCAGTAGAGGCGTATCTAGTAATAAAATTTCAAGTTTTTAGTAAAAATACAATGAAATCAGAATAAAAGGAATAAGAATCAGAAGGTAGAAAATTTGTAAAAAAATATTTTGTAGATAATAATTTTACTTGGTTGTTGTGAAAACTTTATTGCGTTGAAATTTGACCCAACACTTATGAATTTATAAAACTAGTGATGTCCGAGAAAATCGAAAAATCTCCCTTGATGTTTTCAGTGAATGTAAGAGGCCTCGAAGTTTTTAAATATCGATTTATTTGAGTCCGCGTACAAAAGTAGTCCTCTACGGACTTGAGACAGCAACTTTGTTTATGGAAGTGCACTTGCCGTATTTGAACGAAAGATGTTGCGGACTATTTTTGGCGGAGTACAAACCGACAGCGGAGAGTGGCATAGGCGTATGAGCCATGAGTTGTAGACACTATTTGGAAAAAGTTGGAAGACTACGGTGGCTGTGGGCCGGCCACATCGCAAGGATACCGAACGACTGTTCAGTAAAATCCGTTCTCTTCAAGAGCCCCACCGGCAACAAGAATAGAGGGGCCAAACGAGTTAGATGGTTTGACCAGGTTGAAGCCGACTAGCATGTGCCGAGACGCGTAACAAATTGTAAACGAGTAGCCTAGGACCTAGAAGTACAATGGAGAGGAATTCTTGATACGGTAAGAGCCACCCCGGCTCTTGGCTGGTAAAGTACGTACAAAAGTTTAGAATTTGGAATCCTTCGACCGAAGCCTGTGCGATATTTCTCACAAATTTTCCTTCTGCCAAAAAAAGTTAGCGGTTTATTTAGCGGTACACAAATTTAGCGGAAGCTAACAAAAACGCTAACGGTTATAAAAATTAGCGAAAACGCTAACCGCTAACCAAAATGTTAGCGGAGCTAATTAGCTGTTAGCGGATTAGCGGAATTGTGCCCACCTCTGTAGAATAATAAGCATTTAGTGAATTACTAGATTTAAACATCGAAAAATTTAAAATCAGCAGGTGAAACAAGATCCCGCGGCGTGCCCGATAGAAGATGTTTCGTGAAAAACTATTCATGTAAGCGTAATTAGATTTATATAATCAAAATTTCTCGAGAAAATTTATTTTAGTTTTAAGCTGCACAAATAAAGGCTGCTCTAAGAATTTCGTTCGTTCACGATCCGAACAGTAAGTTTTCGAAATTTTTAATCAGCAAAGCCTTGGGCTCAAACGTCTTTCTAATACTTTACCCTTGTTTATCGACAGACTTCACCGCCAACTGTTAGAGTACAGGACAGTTACGGGTCTAGTGCTAAAATCCTATCAACTCTATCTAGCAGCCTAGCCGAGATTCGAACATACGACGACTGGCTTGTTAGACCATCCATCGTACCTCGAAGCTAACCGGACGGCTTCTAGATCAAATAACTTCTATAATAGTCTCCGGTAGCCACACCTAGTCACGACAGGAATAGATTGTTCATTGAAAAATAAAAAAATGCTTTAGCTTCCCAAAGTGGCTTAACAAAGGGTTAAAGAGAAGAGCGCAATCATTCTTTCACTTTAACCGATTATATCGATATACACTTACGTCGCTTTTTGCGAGAGGGGTACATTCCGCGTAAAAAATAACTAAATAAATTCTGAATTTTGCGTGGAAAACCATGTAAATTTTTAGCTTATAAATTGACTTCTTTGCTTAATGTAAGAACAACTTAACACGGTCAAACAAGACACAACAGTTATGGTTATAAATTTTTAAATTCGCGTAAAAACTGTGTAATTTGCGATCTTCCCGTAAAAAACCACGTAAATTCTAAAATCGCGTTAAAAACTGTGTAAAATACTAAACTACGCATAATAATAGACTCGGAGAGCAGATGAATTTTTAAAGCAGTTTTTTTGGTTGACCAACCTCGAGTTTTTAGTCTTGACCTTGAAATGCGGTCAGGCATATATATTACTATAATTTGAAACGGTGATTCTACAATTGATGAAGGGACGGTAGGGGAAAGTAATGAAAACTTTTTAGGAATGGAGGGGAAAGAGCGGAAGGCTGAGGGGGGGGACTTCTTGGGGTAGCTACGCTTAACAAGTAGTCGTTGTGGTTCCTACCTTTTGTCCAATGCTGGAAGGTGCATGGATCGAACCAAGCTAAGCTATAATCTGGGATTATAACCGGATTTGAACCTACAACACCCGCCAGGGCATGTGGCTCGCTGGTACTCATGTACTTTTGAACCATAGAGGCGCTGGCCAAAAGGAGACGGCACAACCCCCTTATTAAGCTGGCGACGTATCTGGTTAGGTTATTTATAGACAAAAATTGTGCCTCTTCCTCCGTCTACTGCAGAAACCACCTACCGAGAAGTTTTAATCTAACTTGTTTTTACTGTCAGGTCGGCGACACTACGCAGACCCTTACGACTTACAAGGTACTGCGCGCGATACTGTTCGTTTGTCATCGTGTTAGCCGCGACTCTCAGCGCGGGTTTTCGGGGAAAGGTTCCGTTCCTATGAGATAGACCAACCTCGTGTTTTTAGTCTTGACCTTGGAATGCGGTCAGGCATATATAATAAAATAATTTGAAACGGTGGTTCTACAATTGATGAAGAGATGGTAGGGGAAAGTAATGAAAATTTTTTTGGAATGCAGGGAAGAGAGCGTGTGCGTCTCCTTTTGTCCAGCGCCTCTATGGTTCAAAGGAACATGAGTACCAGCGAGTCACATGCCCTGGCGGGTGTTGTGGGTTCGAATCCGATTATAATCCCAGATTATAGCTTGGTTCGACACATGCACCTTCCAGCATTGGACAAAAAGTGGGGTCACAACGACTACTTGTTAAGCGTAATTACCCCATTAACCCCCCTCCCCCTCACCTTTCCGCTCTTTCCCCTCCTGACCAAAAAAATCTTCATTGCTATCCCCTACCGTCCTTTCATCAATTGTAGAACCACCGTTTCAAAAAATATCATTTTTACCTTTGTTATACTATAACAAAGGTTTAAAAATTGGTTGAAAAACACGAAATTGATCCGAGGCCCGGAGGGCCAAGTCACACATACCAATCGCTAGGGTTCGACGATTTGAGCAATGTCTGTGTGTGTATGTATGTAATGATTTTTTCTATCGCCTGTTTCTCAGAGATGGCTGAACCGAATCGTTCGCTATTACTTTTGTTTGAAAGGTATTATTGTCTAGTAGATCACTATTGAGTTATTTCGTGCTACGACGTTTCGTTTAAAAGTTATAAGCAAAAATGTGAAAAATACGTGACACGGGTTTCTCCGAAACTACATGACCGATTTCAACGATCTTAGTATCAAATGAAAGCCCTTATTAAAGCTAAATTGTTCAGAAATTTTTAGTTGAAAACAAACAAGTAGTTTAAAAGTTATGCTTAAAAAACCTATTTTGACAAGGTAATAATTATCGCCTATTTCTTAGAGATGGCCAAACCGATTTATGCGCTATTAGTCTCATTTGAAAGATAATATATCCCAATAGATCACTATTGAATGATTTTTTGATTGGACGTTTAATTTGAAAGTTATGAGGAATCGTATACACCACACCAACATTACCAATAATTTATAATGGTTTTAACTAAGATAATTTACCTAATTTCAATTATTTTAATATCAGACGAGAGGTTTTGACACTAAGAATATATATGCAAAATTTCATAAGAATTGGTTTTACCTGTCAAAAGATATTAACCCTCGAACACTCGCGCCAACTTTTGTAACACAGTTACTCGCGCGCAAAATAGCCCGAAACCAAAGAAAACGTGTGTTAAGGGGAAACCGAAAGTGGCTCAAAGATGGCTGGATAAATGGCTACCATTCGAAGCATGTATTGTTTTACGCCTTAAAAATGCATCTGTATTGGCAGAGCACGCTTTCGCCACGTAATCAGTGCTTCCAGCGCTGTCATAATGTCCTAAAACTTGTAATTCAATTTATCGATCTGCTGTGTATCAATAAACGCTCAGCAAAACATAATTGCTAATGGAAAATAAATTTAACTGAACATATCGATCATTACGTGTTCATAAAAGCGACCAATGTATAATTTGGAATTAGTTAATAGATATTTGGTTACGCACATATTTCGTTGAACTAGCGATTTCCGAAAAAGCAACAACACAGTATCAAACTTTCGTCACATCAATGAGCTTTTAAAGAGCTTTCAACTTTCGCCGCATCGATGAGCTTAGAGTGAAATAAACAAACAAAACGCAAACGCAGGAATCAAAAACGCAAGCCGATGCAAGCGGATTAATCAAACATCCTAGTGATCCTAAGCATTATTCAGTTGCTGCTGTTAATTTTGATTGAATCGGAATGCCTTGATAAAGAAAACAAACCCTTTTTCGGGATGTTTGTAGTCAGTGCGGTTGGCTGCGGATCAGCTGTTTATGTTTGCAAGCTCCGCTATTTGACATATAGTACCAATACTAATGCAATCTATACCTATAAAGAAGGATTTCTGTCTGTCTGTCTGTCTGTCTGTCTGTCTGTCTGTCTGTCTGTCTGTCTGTCTGTCTGTCTGTCTGTCTGTCTGTCTGTCTGTCTGTCTGTCTGTCTGTCTGTCTGTCTGTCTGTCTGTCTGTCTGTCTGTCTGTCTGTCTGTCTGTCTGTCTGTCTGTCTGTCTGTCTGTCTGTCTGTCTGTCTGTCTGTCTGTCTGTCTGTCTGTCTGTCTGTCTGTCTGTCTGTCTGTCTGTCTGTCTGTCTGTCTGTCTGTCTGTCTGTCTGTCTGTCTGTCTGTCTGTCTGTCTGTCTGTCTGTCTGTCTGTCTGTCTGTCTGTCTGTCTGTCTGTCTGTCTGTCTGTCTGTCTGTCTGTCTGTCTGTCTGTCTGTCTGTCTGTCTGTCTGTCTGTCTGTCTGTCTGTCTGTCTGTCTGTCTGTCTGTCTGTCTGTCTGTCTGTCTGTCTGTCTGTCTGTCTGTCTGTCTGTCTGTCTGTCTGTCTGTCTGTCTGTCTGTCTGTCTGTCTGTCTGTCTGTCTGTCTGTCTGTCTGTCTGTCTGTCTGTCTGTCTGTCTGTCTGTCTGTCTGTCTGTCTGTCTGTCTGTCTGTCTGTCTGTCTGTCTGTCTGTCTGTCTGTCTGTCTGTCTGTCTGTCTGTCTGTCTGTCTGTCTGTCTGTCTGTCTGTCTGTCTGTCTGTCTGTCTGTCTGTCTGTCTGTCTGTCTGTCTGTCTGTCTGTCTGTCTGTCTGTCTGTCTGTCTGTCTGTCTGTCTGTCTGTCTGTCTGTCTGTCTGTCTGTCTGTCTGTCTGTCTGTCTGTCTGTCTGTCTGTCTGTCTGTCTGTCTGTCTGTCTGTCTGTCTGTCTGTCTGTCTGTCTGTCTGTCTGTCTGTCTGTCTGTCTGTCTGTCTGTCTGTCTGTCTGTCTGTCTGTCTGTCTGTCTGTCTGTCTGTCTGTCTGTCTGTCTGTCTGTCTGTCTGTCTGTCTGTCTGTCTGTCTGTCTGTCTGTCTGTCTGTCTGTCTGTCTGTCTGTCTGTCTGTCTGTCTGTCTGTCTGTCTGTCTGTCTGTCTGTCTGTCTGTCTGTCTGTCTGTCTGTCTGTCTGTCTGTCTGTCTGTCTGTCTGTCTGTCTGTCTGTCTGTCTGTCTGTCTGTCTGTCTGTCTGTCTGTCTGTCTGTCTGTCTGTCTGTCTGTCTGTCTGTCTGTCTGTCTGTCTGTCTGTCTGTCTGTCTGTCTGTCTGTCTGTCTGTCTGTCTGTCTGTCTGTCTGTCTGTCTGTCTGTCTGTCTGTCTGTCTGTCTGTCTGTCTGTCTGTCTGTCTGTCTGTCTGTCTGTCTGTCTGTCTGTCTGTCTGTCTGTCTGTCTGTCTGTCTGTCTGTCTGTCTGTCTGTCTGTCTGTCTGTCTGTCTGTCTGTCTGTCTGTCTGTCTGTCTGTCTGTCTGTCTGTCTGTCTGTCTGTCTGTCTGTCTGTCTGTCTGTCTGTCTGTCTGTCTGTCTGTCTGTCTGTCTGTCTGTCTGTCTGTCTGTCTGTCTGTCTGTCTGTCTGTCTGTCTGTCTGTCTGTCTGTCTGTCTGTCTGTCTGTCTGTCTGTCTGTCTGTCTGTCTGTCTGTCTGTCTGTCTGTCTGTCTGTCTGTCTGTCTGTCTGTCTGTCTGTCTGTCTGTCTGTCTGTCTGTCTGTCTGTCTGTCTGTCTGTCTGTCTGTCTGTCTGTCTGTCTGTCTGTCTGTCTGTCTGTCTGTCTGTCTGTCTGTCTGTCTGTCTGTCTGTCTGTCTGTCTGTCTGTCTGTCTGTCTGTCTGTCTGTCTGTCTGTCTGTCTGTCTGTCTGTCTGTCTGTCTGTCTGTCTGTCTGTCTGTCTGTCTGTCTGTCTGTCTGTCTGTCTGTCTGTCTGTCTGTCTGTCTGTCTGTCTGTCTGTCTGTCTGTCTGTCTGTCTGTCTGTCTGTCTGTCTGTCTGTCTGTCTGTCTGTCTGTCTGTCTGTCTGTCTGTCTGTCTGTCTGTCTGTCTGTCTGTCTGTCTGTCTGTCTGTCTGTCTGTCTGTCTGTCTGTCTGTCTGTCTGTCTGTCTGTCTGTCTGTCTGTCTGTCTGTCTGTCTGTCTGTCTGTCTGTCTGTCTGTCTGTCTGTCTGTCTGTCTGTCTGTCTGTCTGTCTGTCTGTCTGTCTGTCTGTCTGTCTGTCTGTCTGTCTGTCTGTCTGTCTGTCTGTCTGTCTGTCTGTCTGTCTGTCTGTCTGTCTGTCTGTCTGTCTGTCTGTCTGTCTGTCTGTCTGTCTGTCTGTCTGTCTGTCTGTCTGTCTGTCTGTCTGTCTGTCTGTCTGTCTGTCTGTCTGTCTGTCTGTCTGTCTGTCTGTCTGTCTGTCTGTCTGTCTGTCTGTCTGTCTGTCTGTCTGTCTGTCTGTCTGTCTGTCTGTCTGTCTGTCTGTCTGTCTGTCTGTCTGTCTGTCTGTCTGTCTGTCTGTCTGTCTGTCTGTCTGTCTGTCTGTCTGTCTGTCTGTCTGTCTGTCTGTCTGTCTGTCTGTCTGTCTGTCTGTCTGTCTGTCTGTCTGTCTGTCTGTCTGTCTGTCTGTCTGTCTGTCTGTCTGTCTGTCTGTCTGTCTGTCTGTCTGTCTGTCTGTCTGTCTGTCTGTCTGTCTGTCTGTCTGTCTGTCTGTCTGTCTGTCTGTCTGTCTGTCTGTCTGTCTGTCTGTCTGTCTGTCTGTCTGTCTGTCTGTCTGTCTGTCTGTCTGTCTGTCTGTCTGTCTGTCTGTCTGTCTGTCTGTCTGTCTGTCTGTCTGTCTGTCTGTCTGTCTGTCTGTCTGTCTGTCTGTCTGTCTGTCTGTCTGTCTGTCTGTCTGTCTGTCTGTCTGTCTGTCTGTCTGTCTGTCTGTCTGTCTGTCTGTCTGTCTGTCTGTCTGTCTGTCTGTCTGTCTGTCTGTCTGTCTGTCTGTCTGTCTGTCTGTCTGTCTGTCTGTCTGTCTGTCTGTCTGTCTGTCTGTCTGTCTGTCTGTCTGTCTGTCTGTCTGTCTGTCTGTCTGTCTGTCTGTCTGTCTGTCTGTCTGTCTGTCTGTCTGTCTGTCTGTCTGTCTGTCTGTCTGTCTGTCTGTCTGTCTGTCTGTCTGTCTGTCTGTCTGTCTGTCTGTCTGTCTGTCTGTCTGTCTGTCTGTCTGTCTGTCTGTCTGTCTGTCTGTCTGTCTGTCTGTCTGTCTGTCTGTCTGTCTGTCTGTCTGTCTGTCTGTCTGTCTGTCTGTCTGTCTGTCTGTCTGTCTGTCTGTCTGTCTGTCTGTCTGTCTGTCTGTCTGTCTGTCTGTCTGTCTGTCTGTCTGTCTGTCTGTCTGTCTGTCTGTCTGTCTGTCTGTCTGTCTGTCTGTCTGTCTGTCTGTCTGTCTGTCTGTCTGTCTGTCTGTCTGTCTGTCTGTCTGTCTGTCTGTCTGTCTGTCTGTCTGTCTGTCTGTCTGTCTGTCTGTCTGTCTGTCTGTCTGTCTGTCTGTCTGTCTGTCTGTCTGTCTGTCTGTCTGTCTGTCTGTCTGTCTGTCTGTCTGTCTGTCTGTCTGTCTGTCTGTCTGTCTGTCTGTCTGTCTGTCTGTCTGTCTGTCTGTCTGTCTGTCTGTCTGTCTGTCTGTCTGTCTGTCTGTCTGTCTGTCTGTCTGTCTGTCTGTCTGTCTGTCTGTCTGTCTGTCTGTCTGTCTGTCTGTCTGTCTGTCTGTCTGTCTGTCTGTCTGTCTGTCTGTCTGTCTGTCTGTCTGTCTGTCTGTCTGTCTGTCTGTCTGTCTGTCTGTCTGTCTGTCTGTCTGTCTGTCTGTCTGTCTGTCTGTCTGTCTGTCTGTCTGTCTGTCTGTCTGTCTGTCTGTCTGTCTGTCTGTCTGTCTGTCTGTCTGTCTGTCTGTCTGTCTGTCTGTCTGTCTGTCTGTCTGTCTGTCTGTCTGTCTGTCTGTCTGTCTGTCTGTCTGTCTGTCTGTCTGTCTGTCTGTCTGTCTGTCTGTCTGTCTGTCTGTCTGTCTGTCTGTCTGTCTGTCTGTCTGTCTGTCTGTCTGTCTGTCTGTCTGTCTGTCTGTCTGTCTGTCTGTCTGTCTGTCTGTCTGTCTGTCTGTCTGTCTGTCTGTCTGTCTGTCTGTCTGTCTGTCTGTCTGTCTGTCTGTCTGTCTGTCTGTCTGTCTGTCTGTCTGTCTGTCTGTCTGTCTGTCTGTCTGTCTGTCTGTCTGTCTGTCTGTCTGTCTGTCTGTCTGTCTGTCTGTCTGTCTGTCTGTCTGTCTGTCTGTCTGTCTGTCTGTCTGTCTGTCTGTCTGTCTGTCTGTCTGTCTGTCTGTCTGTCTGTCTGTCTGTCTGTCTGTCTGTCTGTCTGTCTGTCTGTCTGTCTGTCTGTCTGTCTGTCTGTCTGTCTGTCTGTCTGTCTGTCTGTCTGTCTGTCTGTCTGTCTGTCTGTCTGTCTGTCTGTCTGTCTGTCTGTCTGTCTGTCTGTCTGTCTGTCTGTCTGTCTGTCTGTCTGTATTTTGTTCCTTATAGAATCGAAAACTACTGAACCAATCGGCGTGAAAATTTGCATGTAGAGGTTTTTGGGGCCAGGGAAGGTTTTAGTGATGGTTAGAGACCCCTCCCCCCACTAAGAGGGGGGGCTCCCATACAAATGAAACACAAATTTCTGCATAACTCGAGAACTAATCAAGCAAATAGAACCAAATTTGGCATGTGGGTGTTTTCGGTAACAAGAATTTATTCTAGGGTATTTTGAGACCCCTCCCCTCTTTATAAGGGGAATTTTAACTCCTCTCCCCTTTAAGAGGGGGGGCTTCCATACAAATTTCCTCATAACTCGAGAACTAATCAAGCAAATGGAACCAAATTTGGCATGTGTGTGTTTTTGGAGACCAAAATTTTTTCTATGATGAATTGGGACCCCTCCCCACTTTAGGAGGGGGGGCTCCTATACTAGCAAAATACAAATTTCCTCATAACTCGAGAACTAATCAAGCAAATGGAACCAAATTTGGCATGTGAAGGTTTTCGAAGGCAAGAATATTTTCTATGATGAATTGGGACCCCTCCCTACTTTAGGAGGGGGGGCTCATATACAAGCGAAATACAAATTTCCTCATAACTCGAGAACTAATCAAGCAAATGGAACCAAATTTGGCATGTGAAGGTTTTCGAAGGCAAGAATATTTTCTATGATGAATTAGGCCCCTCCCCACTTTAAGAGGGGGGGCTCCTGTACAAATGAAATACAAATTTCCTCATAACTCGAGAACTAATCAAGCAAATGGAACCAAATTTGGCATGTGTGTGTTTTTGGAGACCAAAATTTTTTCTATGACGAATTGGGACCCCTCCCCACTTTAGGAGGGGGGGCTCCTATACAAACGAAATACAAATTTCCTCATAACTCGAGAACTAATCAAGCAAAGAGAACCAAATTTGGCATGTGTGTGTTTTTGGAGACCAAAATTTTTTCTATGACGAATTGGGACCCCTCCCTACTTTAGGAGGGGGGGCTCCTATACAAGCGAAATACAAATTTCCTCATAACTCGAGAACTAATCAAGCAAATGGAACCAAATTTGGCATGTGAAGGTTTTCGAAGACAAGAATATTTTTTATGATGAATTGGGACACCTCCCCACTTTAGGAGGGGGAAGCTCCTATATAAGCTAAATATAAATTTCCTCATAACTCGAGAACTAATCAAGCAAATGGAACAAACTTTGGCATGTAGGTGTTTTTGGAGGCAAGATTTTTTTCTATGATGAATTAGGACCTCTCCTCACTTTAGTAGGGGGGGCTCCTATACAAATGAAATACAAATTTCCTCCTAACTCGAGAACTAATCAAGCAAATAGAACAACATTTGGCATGTGGGTGTTTTTTTTGGTGACAAGAATTTATTCTATGGTGAATTGAGACCCCTCCCCTCTTTATAAGAGGAATTATAACTCCTCTCCCCTTTAAGAGGGGGGACTTCCATACAAATTTCCTCATAACTCGAGAACTAATCAAGCAAATGCAACCAAATTTGGCATGTGAAGGTTTTCGAGAGCAAGAAAATTTTCTATGGTGAATTAGGACCCCTCCCCACTTTAAGAGGAGGGGCTCCTGTACAAATGAAATACAAATTTCCTCATAACTCGAGAACTAATCAACCGAATTGAACCAAATTTGGCATGTGTGTGTTTTTGGAGACAATTTTTTTTTCAATGATGAATTGGGACCCCTCCCCACTTTAGGAGGGGGGGTCCTATACAAACGAAATACAAATTTCCTCATAACTCGAGAACTAATCCAGCAAATGGAACCAAATTTGGCGTGTAGGTGTTTTTGGAGGCAAGAATTTTTTCTGTGATGAATTAGGACCTCTTTCCACATTAGGAAGGGGGGCTCCCATACAAATGAAATACAAATTTCCCCATAACTCGAGAACTAATCAAGCAAATAGAACCAAATTCGGCATGTGGAGGTTTTTGGAGGCAAAAATATTTTCTACGATGAATTAGGATCCTTCCACACTTCAAGAGGGGGGGCTTCTACACAAATGAAATACAAATTTCCTCATAATTCGAGAACTAATCAAGCAAATGGAACCATATTTGGCATGTGGGTGTTTTTGGAGGCAACCATTTTTCCCATGATGAATTAGGACTTCTTACCTTTTTAGGAGGGGGGGGGGCTCCCATTCAAACGAAATACAAATTTGCTCCTAACTTTAGAACTAATCAAGCAAATGGAACCAAATTTGGCATGTGAGAGTTTTAGATGGCAGAATTTTTTTTCTGTGGTGTATTACGACCCCTTTCCCTTTTAAGAGGGTGGGCTCCCATACAAATAAAATACAAATTTCCTTATAATTTGAGTACTAATCAAGCAAATGGAACCAAATTTAGTATGTAGGAGATTTTTGAGTCTTGAATTTATTTTATGATAGTTAGAGACCTCTCACTCCTGTGGTAGGGGGATATGGACTCTCATACAAATAAAACAGAAATTTTTGCGAAACTCAAAAACTAATCCAACTCGAGAAATTCGAGACTCTTCCATAAAACATTAATCAATAACAAGACCACAAAAACTATCTATAGTAACACTAGATCATTCAGGACGAGCCGGTCGCGAGTGTTGCCGGTGACCCGCCGTCGGAAGCGCCGCCCACTGGGGGGCTTGCAAAACTCGAGAAGTGACAAAGATCATCCGAGATTCATGATTTATGTACAACACAGGTTAATTTGTGGCAATACGAAGTTTGTCGGGTCAGCTAGTATTCAAATAAACGTTTAGGTTTTTAACGAACACATGAGATGTACAGTACAGTGTTTGTCGCACTAACACAATAACGTTAGCCACTTTCGGTTCCGCCTTAATGAATGAAAAGTTAATGATGACTCATTTCCCCTTAACGGAACTGAATCGTTAGTTGAATTTCGATGTGCATTTCAGTATTGCTATTTCAAAAGTTTACGCTGTACTTGTACTTTACTGTACTAGGTGTTGGGCTATTGATTGTAGTGAATTAAGTGTTCGATTTTATTATTTGTAAAACTAGATTGAATTAAATTTCAAATTCAACATAGACTAAGCCTTGGCCGAAGACTTAAGAGTAATCATTATGTTTTTTTTTGTATGGGCTTATCACTTTGACCACGTTGATCTATTGTAATGTTGCCCGGGTGTATGCTGTATTCTGCACTGCATTTCTGTGCTTTATCGTTATTGAGTAAACGATAAGCTTATATTTTTTATGCGTGCTTATGCTTGAGGGTTTACCCTTGCTTCGATGCATGTCCTACTATACCAAACCTATTTCGCCTCGTTATAGTTAGCACTGATGAGTCCTCATGAGGTTCAAAACCATTAGGTGGTAATGGTATAGGTCCTCATATCAATAGGTCCTCATATCAGTATACTAACCATAACCCAGCAAACCATTTGGTTTGTATATCTCGATTGCAACTGAGATATATGAAATCATATCTGAACGAAAAAGTTATATTTCACGCCTTATAAGAACATATATGTACCAAAGTGGAAGCGATATACGTGCGAAAACTTTGACAATTATTTGTAATTCTATTTTGCGTAGTTTTTATAACACGCAACTAAATACTCCTGAATATATGATTAAGATATAATCAAATATTGCAATCGTCTATACTGCTTTATAATTCACAGTCATGAATTGTATATGAAGGCACGCACGACTGCAAAACAATTTATTGTTCACTTCGATTTGACATACTTATTATACAATTCCAATGTGAAATTGACATGCAAACGATTTAATGTGAACTTTCTATTACAATTTTGCGTTATCTGGGAAGAAGCGTCTTCGGGATAATGTAGAACTCAGCATGGAGGAAGGGTGATGAGGGGGGTGATGAGGGGCCAGAGAATGCACCCATGCCAAAATCACTTTGGCATCGAATGGCCTGAGTCTACTAAGATTCGAACCCACGAAATCATTATGTATAGATTTTTTTTGAGTGGTTTTAACCCAAAGGGTCATTCACCACTTTATGTATAGATTGGTACTCAATACTAAATGCTTAATTATCCGATTAATGTCACTACAATCGGATCCGGTCGTAACTGCAGTGATGCTTTACAAAACTACTTCATTTTCAATTTGTGTCGTCAGTCGACCAGTATTCAATGTCTTTACCATCTCTACATCGCAACAACGCTCTGCATTCACAATTCAATCAAATTTTGGGAACATTGAAAGAAAAGAAATGTTCTGAAACACATTGCATAGAACTTGAAAAGGCAGATGGTTATCAAAAGAATCCCGCGTGGCGCGCTTTTGAAATTTCGCACACGCGTAGGGTTTGCGAAGGTAAAGAAGCACTTCTCGCGCCTCCCGTTCCATGATGAATGACGATGGCGTTGTGCTTCTTTGGCTTTAAAAAGGATGGTTTATCGCTTTTTAATCAAACGAAATGCGCTCACCATTCCCGGGAGGGAGGTGATGGTTGAGCAGCAGTACGCTATTGCAATTGCTGTGATTGTTCGACGTTAGAAGGATGAGGAATAAATGATCAAGAGCATCTTTTGTGGCATGTTGACCGACTTGTACAATGGCGAGGAAAATACAAGTTTGAGAGTGATGACTTTGAAAGACGCACTATGAATAGTGATTCACAACGTTGTCATTTTATATTTAATATAACGAGGCAGGCAGGTGCGTAGAATGGTTATGCAATCTCTCTAGTAATTTACATTTAGGTAACAGCTTTGTGTGTTATATATGTTATTACTCTGTCTGGGATGAGTTTTACAAACTAGTCGCATTGTTAGTTCGAAAACTGTTTACAACTTTCTTGAAGGTTTATTTAAAAGCGGTAAACGTGAACGTTTTATATTCAAAACGAATGATTTTAATCTAAAAGTATGTTTAGGTCTTTTTACCTTAACCTTAACCTTTTTACCTTTTAACAAAGGTTTAAAAATTGGTCGAAAAACACGAAATTGATCCGTCACATATACCAATCGATAGGGTTCGACGATTTGAGCAATGTCTGTGTGTGTCTGTGTGTGTGTGTGTGTGTGTGTGTGTGTGTGTGTGTGTGTGTGTGTGTGTGTGTGTGTGTGTGTGTGTGTGTGTGTGTGTGTGTGTGTGTGTGTGTGTGTGTGTGTGTGTGTGTGTGTGTGTGTGTGTGTGTGTGTGTGTGTGTGTGTGTGTGTGTGTGTGTGTGTGTGTGTGTGTGTGTGTGTGTGTGTGTGTGTGTGTGTGTGTGTGTGTGTGTGTGTGTGTGTGTGTGTGTGTGTGTGTGTGTGTGTGTGTGTGTGTGTGTGTGTGTGTGTGTGTGTGTGTGTGTGTGTGTGTGTGTGTGTGTGTGTCTGTGTGTGTGTGTGTGTGTGTGTGTGTGTGTGTCTGTGTGTGTGTGTGTCTGTGTGTGTGTGTGTGTGTGTGTGTGTGTGTGTGTGTGTGTGTGTGTGTGTGTGTGTGTGTGTGTGTGTGTGTGTGTGTGTGTGTGTGTGTGTGTGTGTGTGTGTGTGTGTGTGTGTGTGTGTGTGTGTGTGTGTGTGTGTGTGTGTGTGTGTGTGTGTGTGTGTGTGTGTGTGTGTGTGTGTGTGTGTGTGTGTGTGTATGTAATGATTTTTTCTATCGCCTGTTTCTCAGAGATGGCTGAGCCGAATCGTTCGCTATTACTTTTGTTTGAAAGGTGTTATAATCTAGTAGATCACTATTGAGTTGTTTCGTGGCACGATGTTTCGTTTAAAAGTTATAAGCAAAAATGTGAAAAATACGTGACACGGGTTTCTCCGAAACTACACGACCGATTTCAACGATCTTAGTATCAAATGAAAGCCCTTATTAAAGTTAAAGTGACTCGTCCGAAGAGATTTCTTTGTTGAAAGCACTTGGTACCGACCAATGGCTTGCAAATGCCGCCTATTTTCGTTGATGATAATATTACAAATAAATACTAAAGAGTATATCGGTATTTTAAAGGACCAAGTGCTACCCTGGGTGAAAGCTTACTTTTCTGAGGACGAATACATTGTCCTACAACAGGATGGGCGTACTTCAAACGGACCCAACGATGGCTTTTGGGAAACATGAGGCTTTTGGCCGAAAAATTTGAGGTTCCCTAGCAGTCCGGACCTTCACCCATTTGATTATTAGATTTGTGCGTATATTGAAGCACAACTCTGCCAAATATCTCATTCTAATGTGAACTTCAGGGTCAGGGTCAGTCATAACGCGCACATGGCCGCCGATGTTGAAGGACTGTGTTCGAAAGGAGTGTTCAAACTTCAGGCATCGTCTTGAGGATGTCATTAATAAAGATGTAGAAATCATTGAGTAAATTTAAAGTTTGCAGGGATCTAATAAAGATAATTGAACTTGAAAATGTTTATATTATTGCTTAAAGTAGTTGAAAAATGGATTTGAAAGAAATTCCATAAACTTTCGCATTTTTTCCTACCGCACCCTGTATGATGAGCTTGCACTGTAATAATGTCAAATGTGATTTAAAGCCATAAACTTTTATTAATCAAGGACCAAAAATTTTGGACAGGATTTCCCATTATGTATCAGGAAATTAAAATGTTTGATTAGTAGATTTTCCTATCAGAACGAATATTTTAGTGCTTCATACCAGCAATGCAGGCTTTTTGGCTTTAATTTTTTAATTATATTTTACACGAGCCGTATCCGCTCATAAATCATGCAGAGTCCTTCGTCACATATTTATGGTTACATCAGAGGATCTACTCTTCGCCTGTTCTGGCATACAGCAACACCGTTGGCTAACAGTAATATACAAAAAATAATGAAGTTACTCCCCTCGGCAAACGGCTTTACAGTGCGGTGTACTGGTGGTGTATCCTGTAATGGAGCGAACATTCATTAACATTTCACGCGAAACGTCTAGCCATTGACTGCCCGCAATCAGCACCTATACGGTCAGTTGGGTTTCATGGGAGCGTCATGTGTACCGGATAGTAATTGGGAGAAGATACTCAAATTCATTGGCCACTTCCTGGACTGTTGCTTACCTAACCGCGACACTTTTGTTGGTCAAAAATTACCCCTAATGGAATAGAGTTCAACATATTGCGGTTTCGCTCACCATCTAAACTGAACAAGGTATCCAGCTAGGTATTTCCAACAAACAACATTAATATTGGTATAATGTCGTTTGCTTGGGTAGGTGGAGATATTGTAAGCTTTCACTTATTAACTTTTAGAGTACCTTGTAGTAGTTTTAACAAAATTGTTTCGACTTCTTATATTCGTGCGTCGAAATTATCAGCCAGGTCAAAAATAGGTCCGTTTCGTCATATATTTTACTAGTATGTCTTTATCATAAGGGGAGCGCCCCTATTGTTATTGTTCGAGTGCCTTATAATTCGATAATAACCCTCGTGGCTTTTACTTTCAGAGGTTTTGGAAAGAGGGTGGTAAACTGCGTTTGACATCAACCCACGCCTATCCAACGATTTGTCTATTTGCTAGTGGGGTGTTTAATAGGCGCTATTTTAGGCATGTGATTGATAAACATAATTAATTCAATTAATTAAAAGATGCTAGAACTTCCAAGATGTAGTCAAAAGCAATTGGTTGTTGAAGTAATCGAGACATAGCTTATACTTAAAAATTTCTGCAACATTCCATTTTTCTTCAGTCAATTACCATGGCTATTTGAATAAATATCATACATTTTTCATAGATAGCTATATATTACCGATTCCACTATGTTCTAGCAAGTTGTGAAGCCACAAAACTGTTGTATGGAACTTGGTGACACCGGCATGCGATTTAAAATAACAGTCAGGCGTGCAGTAGTATCGTGTAAATAATATTGAACTGAAAATATATTATGTTCTGTTCTTCGTTTGAAATTACGAATCCGACGGTGTTATGTTATATTATTTACAAAATTAAAATTTTTTGATTTTGATTGTAACCATTCAAAACATAATATGAAACTAATTTACCTATTCAAAATTCTTTGTTTTGTGATTTATTTAGAGCTCAATATAACAGATGCTTTTACTTTTCAATTTGTGTGATTGAACAATAACTCACATTTGCTGTCGTCGGATTACGGTAGCATTAGTGACAACTTAACAATGGCCTTGTTTTGCTTTGATCAGAACGAAAGGGTTGTGTGCGCAAGCACGCCAATGGCAAGAGGTCAGCACGTTTTTGCTTCTGAGCGTAATATTGTAACAAAAGAAACTGACTGCTGCAACTGCAGTTGTCATATGATCGTCGGTTTTACATGGTATTGATTTTCCGATTCCCAATCATTACCGGAAAATTTAATTCGATTTGTTTCAACGACGACGCAAACACATCTCAAGTTTTAACATTATTCAAAAACTCGCCTTTATTCAGCTGTATGCATATCTTTCCGATAGACTCAAGTCTTTTTACACGGTTTATTTTACGATTTTACGCAGTTTTTACGGCGATTTTTTAAATTCACGGTTTTTTTTCACGATGATTCTTGAATTGATGCGGTTTTTGTGCAACATTTTTCGAAATAATGCAGTTTATTACAGCGATTTTTGAACTTTAGCGGCCTTTTCGACGATTTTTAGATTTTAACTAATTTTTTACGGTGATTTCCGAATGAATGCGATTTTTATGTCGACTTTTTTACGACGATTTCTGAATTACGCGCATTTCTTTCATACGTTTTTTTAACACGTCACGTATCTTTGGTATAAAAAAGACTTGAGTGTACAGCATTAGTTCGCTATCTTCAGCACACTTTTTTGTTTTCTTGTTTTGTTCAAGTAATAAGTTCAGCGCAGGTTTAAATAGCACTTTTAAAAACGATTGTAAACTTTTGAAAAGTACCATGATTCGGGGATACTTGCAACACTTTTGAATTTTGACCAAACGTCAATAGTAGTTAGTACTTTTGAATTATGCAAAGCAAAGCCTCGGGTTTAAACGACTTTCTAAGACTTGACCATTCTTTATCGACCGACTTCACAGCCGGCTATTAGTGTACAGGAACTTTTGAATTATGATTATGTTTAAAAACAGCAACTGAATGAATCTGGAGAAAGAACCGAAAATAGGAGTGTTGCATACTCAAAATAAATTGCACGTCGAAATCATAGAAAAAGTTATGTGAATATTTTCCATCTAGTTTTTCCTGTACTATTTACGTGATTTTCAGATGCGTTTACGTGAAAATCAGATAGATGCTCTTATTTTTTCCAATAACAGTCAGTTGAAAGTCACGTAACTGCCTGTAGAGAAATTTATTTTAAGTGCAAGTTACCTGCAAGTAAAAGCAAAGCAAAGCCTAGATGCTACTTTCCGTTATCGAAACTTGACCTTCTGTTTTTATACGACAGACTTCGCAGCCAGCTGTTAGAGTGCAGGACAATTGCAGGGCCAGTTGCTACGATTCTATTGACTCTAACGGCCTCTCCCAGTCGAGATTCGAACATACGACGACTGGCTTATTAGGCCAGCATCATACCTCGAAGCCAACTGGGAGGCGAGTACCTGCAAGTACGTGGGGTTATTTGCAACACTTTTCTGATTTTGCGTTCCTTAATGAATATAAATATGATTCATCTGTCACTCTTTTACATGTAGGCGACCTCCAAATTCGATGTTAGAACCACGTTAAATTTTTCTCAATTTTCGATTTTTCTGGAGACGGCAGAAGAGAATATAACATCGTACAGATGCAAACTTACATTTGTTTTTCGGAATGGGTTCTGGTAATTGTAGGGCTTCCATACAAATGAAAAATACAAATGTCTTCATAAATCTAGAACTAATCAAGCAAATGGAACCAAATTTGGCACATAGGGGTTTCAGAAGCCAAGAATCAAGCAAATGGAACCAAATTTGGCATGTGGGGGTTTTAGAAGGTAGGATTTTTTTCTATGGTGTACTAAGACCCCTTTCCCTTCTAAAAGAGGGGGCTCCCAAACAAATGAAATACAAATTTCCTCGAAACTCGAGAACCAATCAAGCAAATGGAACCAAATTTGGCGTTGGGGGTTTTTTGGGGTCAGGATTTTTTCTATGGTGAATTGAGACCCCTTCCCTCTTTAGGAGGGGAAGGGGAGGGTAGGTTTCCCATACAAATAATATACAAATTCCCTCATAATTCGAGAACTAATCAATCAAAAAGAACCAAATTTGGCACGTGGGGATTTTTGGAGCTGAGAATTTTCTAAGAGGGGGGCTTCCATACAAATGAAATACAAATTTCTTCATAACTCGAGAACTAATCAAGCAAATGGAACCAAATGTGGCATGAGGGGTTTTAGAAGGCAGGATTTTTTTCTATGGTGTACTGAGACCCCTTCCTCTTTTAAGAGGGGGGGCTCCCATACAAATGAAATACAAATTTCCTCATAAATTTAGAACTAATCAAGCAAATGGAACCAAATTTGGCATTTGGCATTATGGAGGCATGAATTTATTTTATGGTCGGATGATAAGGACTCTTATACAAATACACTCCCTCCACAATTATGGATCACCCACAATTATGGATCACTTTTGTGTTTCAAGTTAAACAAACTGTTTGAAGGTATGAAGCATTTTTGCAACAAAATATACCATATTAACTAGCTTTTAACATATAAAACATCCTTTACATCCCGACATTCATGCTTTTTCAATGAGCGTACAAAGTTGTTATCGAGAATCTATCAAAATGTCTGCCGTTTTTTTCAATCAGCATAAGCAGTACGTTCCTCATTCATAAGGTTGCCATGTGACATAATCAACAATTTCCGAGCAAAAAATGACTCGTACATAAAGATCAAGCTAACGTAAATCAAAACCGCGTTAAAAAACACCGCGTAAATTCCTAAATTCGTGTAAAAAAGTGCGTAAATTCCGAAATTCGCGTAAAAAACCGCGTAAATTCCAAAATTCGCGTAAAAAAAAACAAAATTTCGCAAAAAAGACACTTTGTGGATTTCAACATTACACGACGTTTTGTGCACATCCGCGCAAATTCCGAAAATCACGTAAAAAAATCCGCGTAAATTCCGAAATTCGCGTAAAAAACAAACCGCATAAAAAGCGACTTCAGTTAATTTTATATGTCAGAAAACAACGTCGTTTGCTCCATCGCTAAAACTGCAAATTAACAAATTTATGATCGAAATTCCTTGCAATAATCAAATTACCCAGCATAGTTAGAAAGAATAATTAGTTTTAGTCATGTTTTGGACAAAAAGAGTGATTGCATGCCTTGCTTTCGTAGGAAAAATGCGACGCAGTAGTGCGCAGTAATGTATTCTTCTATTTTATTCATGTTCCAAATTCTGCGCAGTAATGTATTCTTCGAAGAAATCGCGAAAGAATACGCACCCTCACCCAAATGGCTGAGGTATACAGGCATGAAAATTCAAGTAGAACCTTTAACTTGCATTGATTGGAAACTTGTGCTGCGACTCGGAGTCCGAACCAACGAGCACTAATTTATGGAACCATGTTTTCTGATTTTTTTTTAATATCCAACTTCATGGAGCTGTCAGGCAGTGGCGAAGGAGTTTCTATATGAAAACACAATTTTTAATATTTGTCTAAAGTGTAATATTCATTATGCAGAAAACCCGAATCAACTCGCCCTTCACGTTATCGACAATAAAATATTTAAAATAAGCAAATCAAAATGATAACAGTGTTCCTGTGCCACACAAGCACAAGAACGCCAAATCATGAATTTATTTATGGTAATGGCTAATGCCGGATTTTTGACGTGCTTTTAGCGTATAAAGACATAAACAACATGGTGAGTGTTTATTGTTACTTTTTAGGTGCGCAGAATTAGGAACAAACATGCGCAGAATTAGGAACATGGACAAGAAAGTGCGCAGAATTAGGCACCGTGGATAAGTTTGCAAAATGAAAAATACACTCAATTGTTGGTCGACTTTTAATTTTCATGTTTTTTACCAGATACTACAGCTCGTAGCACGACACGTTGCTGCTTCCAACGTAATTAATTACAGTCTAGAATACTTAAAATAGCGGAAGAATCATAAAAATGTCTTGGTTGCGCAGAATGTGGTACATTCACGGTATATGCTAAAAATTATCGGCATTTTATGCATTAACAGAAGTCGGTCGCAGTAAAAGGAATATCCAAAAACCCGTAACTAGGGCTGCCGGTATTGGGCACTTTTGGAGAAAACCGGTATTTCGGTATTAGCGTAGGTAATACCGGTAAAATACCGGTATTGGTAGGTATTGGTATTATTCGGAATCAATAGAAATGTTGATGTTTTTCACTGAATGTCTTTATTTTCAAACTTTAGCTTCAGTATTGTTGCTGAGCAAAGTAAAATTTAAGCAGATATATCGTCATGATGAAGTGAAAAGCGTTTCATTAACGCTGATTGAAGCCAGTTTTGAAACGAAGCGGCGCTGCTTCAGTTGAAACCGAAGCTTCATTACTTCATCGTTGAGTGACGATTTACTATTATAACTGACGCTGCCGGGCGCTGATCTTGTTTCCTAAATTCGTAATTTGAGAGCTTCGAATAATTTGGAAGCTTTTAAATATCAAGTTGTTCAAAAACAAATTGAAACGCGACGTCTGTTTCAGACAATGAAACATTTTTACAGCAAAGATGCACAACTGCGCCTTAAACGGGTTCAAGAGCTATAATTATTTGACCCACAGTTTCACCTTGCTAGTAGTCGAAGAATGTCGTCAGCATTAACATGAGCATGAGCATCAGCATGAGTTCCCCAATCTTCTATCAAGCTTAGTTCTTCTTTGAACAAGGAGCTTGAAAAAACTAGGATGTTAGAAAATATTGGTTTTTTGCCTTTTTAAAACCGGTATTTCGGTATCCAAAAATTGGACGGTATTACCGGTTTCGGTACTACCGGTACTACCGGTTAGACGGCCCTACCCATAACCCTTTTGGTGGTAGCGAGGAGTATCAAATTTTGTAGCTATGTATGTGGTTAGATGTGTTCAATAAGTTTCACGATGGCATAGAGTATTTGCTGTAGCCTGTTGTCATGTTATAAGAAACGTTGTTTGCCTACTCGCAGGCTTGCACTCGTGCGAGGTGCATCAGAAGGTACGATCGATATAGCTTCGCGTATATATTCCATACTGAACACTTGTTTATTGCGAATATGCAGATAGTTTAGAAGGAATTTCGTAAGTTAAAAAAGATGATGTTGCTTTTATTGACCGTTTCGAAAGATTAACATTTCAGAAATATGCATCTGAAGCTCTGTTTGAAAAAACTCGAATAACTGATAAAGTTGTAGCTATTTGAAATGAACTTCAAAGCTGAGTTTTCAAATGAATGAATACCGTATGGTCGCCATCTACCGCTCATTTAAAAACGATTCTAGCTTAGTTTGTCCATAGCAAATATAACTTGAGGTCCATCGAAACTCAATTTGCGTCACAATTGTGTTTACAAAAAAAAAATTACTTGGTTTCTAAATATTTCATAACAGTAACTTTTTTTAAAAAAAGTAATGTAATCTCATGACCCCTTCTACCGCTCATTTACAATATGATGATCCATTCACCGCCCATATGGGTGCCATTTACCGCTCCTATTTTTTACTGTTGCCGCGTCTTGACCCTTGTTTTGGGGTTGGCATTTATAGCAGAATAGAACGCTAATATAAATACTGTTGACTTATTTCATGTTATGTAGAAGAATAGTTTCTAAATAACCAAAGCAACAAGTTCGCTTGAGCTAATAATTCATTTAGTCATTTTCACTTGGCCTTAATAAAAACGCGATGAAAATGGCATTTTCGCTCCTCACTATAAAGATTATTTATTTTGGAAATGACCTTTTATGAATATAGTGGAAATTTATGCTTAATTCGTATCATTAAACATACAAAATTATTGTTTGTCAATAGTTTTTACAATAATGAACCATTTTAAAAAGATATAAGCATTTTTTGTTTGAAATGAGCGATAAAAGATGAAGCTGAGCGGTGCATGGCGACCTTATGGTATCTCAAGAACCATTTAATCAATTAACTTAGTTTTTTCTGTGGTTCTCTTGTTTTCAAACCATTTACGATAATCATCATCGTCATCATCATAATTATAAGAGGCTTGTGTCTGTCGCCAAAACGAGGGGCGCAATATGTATTTTCGTGGTAATAATCGCCCACATTAAGCAAAGACTCAAACCAATCATACCAGATTACATTCAAGACGAGCAAAAGTAACGTAGTTACACCTCATAGAGTTACATAGCGTTAGCGTTACATAGCGTACCACCAATTCGCTCACAATTAGACGCGAGACAACGCGCGGGGGTTACAGCTAGTAGTGATATAATGCTCCAATTTAATTCATTAAATGGTGAAAAGAAACTTTGTTTTACCATTGCATTTCAAGGGTAAATAAGAGAGAATTTTACAGATCATAATTCGACTGTTTAAGTAACTATGTATGAGTTCAATTCCAGTCAATGCCGATGAGCGAGAAAATTTGAGGTCATGCTCCCTATCGCACGAGAATTCAAAACAGGTGGTGCCGGTCCGTTCATACAAGGGCCGATAGTTAACGTAGGATGGACTTACCTCCCTGGGCGTCAGTGAATCGTACAATATGAGGCGGACAGATGCCGACGGAAATAAACAAGGATTGAACTATGTAAAGGTGTTTGTTTGATATTATTTAAACAAACAGATAGCGATCGATTCGCTTGCTAGTCGGATTCAGTAATCGGAATGATCGGAGAATCGGAAGAGATAAGTTCTCTATCTCAAAGACGTTATTTCTGGAAAATACAGCACTGTGTAGCCAAGAGACAAGATATGAAGGCAGTTTCAACGTAAAAAGGGGTAAATCGATCCATCTCTTAAACAGATAGCAGATTTACACCCCAAACGCACCTATGTATCAAATGACGGCTTTTTACAGCAATATTCAATCTTTTATTTCATGCGATATGTCAAATGTTTAGGTAAAACCCAAATAAACACAAATCATTTCTTTTTTGGTATTTTGAAAAACTGTGCATATTTGTATGTACATAAAATGTTAACGGAATAGGAGAGTTATTGTATTATTGATATTTTATTGTATAATATATATGTGATAAGTTAGTTAAATATTTGTGCAGCAGTAAAAGGTGTAAGAAAAGCTTAGTTTCTTAAAAATAGATGAAAAATGTAAAAATTGCAAATCAAACACAAAAACGTACTTTTTTATCTCTTTCAAATATGTAATATATTGTTATTGTATCTATTCTAGTATCAATGAGAATTAACATTGCGAGGATTTTCTCAAGTGTGGTACTATATTATCTATCTATAGAAACCGCTAAATTCTTGGTGTCCGACTTAGTGACTTAGTTAACTAATGATTTCAATCATAACAACATTCATTATGATCTTTTGTATCATCAAATATAAATAATGTATTTAAGTCGAGCAAAGAAGCATAGTTGATTTTAATGCGATTTTTGTTTTCCATTGTTAAATTTCATACGATTTGGATCAACATTTATCAATTTCATAAAAAACACACTTCATTTCACCTTTGACATTTTCGAAATTAAATCTTTTTAAGTGCTCTCTCTGTTAAAGCCTTGTTAAAGCATCGGGTTTGCTTTCACATTCTTTCATTTCAGGGTTATTACAGAGAAAAAGAGGGGCACTAATCCTTCTGTTGTGAATATCGAATTGCACCCTTGGAACAAATATTGATTTACGGAGCATTTATCAGTTTGTGTTACTTCACAACTAGCAACGAGTAACAGCGATATAGCACAAATAATAGTAAATTAGCGATTTTGAAATAGCAGCATTTTCACCATTCCTTCATCCACCCTTTCGAAAACTTAGTTCACCTAGTTTTGTTATGTAGGTAGAAGAAAAGAGAAACACGACAAGTGGAAAATTGACAATCGCCGTCATTGATTAGTCACTGCGGGCAGACTAGTCGTCTCGGGTATTTTCCCTGCTGTCACTTTTAAACGAAACGATTACAACAATAGACTTTTTCAATTCTCGGACAGGAAAAATGTACCAGTTTGCTTTTGCCTTGATTGCGGAAAAATAATAATGGAAAACATTTTTTGTGTATGGAGGATGCATCTTTTTTGCTCGCTCTCTAGGGGAACAACTATTTGTTCTCGAAAAACGAACCGGTTTAGTTGATCTTTTGTGCAATATATCGCCGTACAGACATGGAGACATATTTTGTTGGTTGGCCTGTATGTGTTCACGTGTTCTGAAAAGAGTTGAATGCAGTAGACATTACAATGGACTGCCCCAAATTTGAATAAGGTTTGACTTGGCCTAATCAGTACAATTTCCGATAGTATTCTATACAAACCACATTTTGATAAATATTAATATTCAACTTTCGAAATGCTTATTTTAACAATTGTTTGAGATATAGTCTTAAGATTCGCAATGTAACATAGAAATTTGATAGTTTTCTTTCAGATTTTGAAGTAAATTTTCATACGGTAGCCAAAGCTTTATGTATTATGCTTGACAAACTAGGCTACAGTACAATTAAGACTAGGATACTAGTGTTGATTGTTTTGAATAAGGGTTCTAAACCAATAATGTTAACTCTACTTCGCAATTAAAGCTTTTTCTGAATTAGGAATCAATCTAAAAATATATTTTCTTTTCTTCTGTTAATCTGTAAGAACAAATGTTATTTGACCCAATTTGTAATAGAAACTAGTGGAATAGTGGAAAATTTTCGCCAAAAAGGAAAATAATAAAAATTACAAGATAATGTTTCTTGATGACTGACGACTATTAAAGGAGAATGGATTCACCCTTATTATTCTAGTGGATGTCTGATTCCAAGAAAGGTTTTGTCTTCACCCTCAAGTTTGCTGGTATTCCAGACATAAATTCTAGCGTTCCGGAAACGAATCAAAAAGGGATGGTTAGTTGATGATGCTGAACAATCATGGCGCTACCATTTATTCGCTTTACTGCCTCAGTCATTGGAAGCAAGATTTACCTCTTCCCCTTGTACATATTTGCTGAACGGAGAATCGTGCGACTAATGCCCTTGAGGGAATAGGTATTAAGATCTATTATAACAATATACAACCGCTGGCAGCAAACAGCCTTGAAAATTGCAGAAAAGGTGGAGGTAAGCCGCGTAATATGAAGGGATGCGGTGTTTGGCCTCTTGACTACTCTGAGTGGTTTATTTTGTAGAGTCTTTGCGCTTAATTACTCCGCCCCTGAGGGGTTGTGTTTCCTACTGATGCAAGGGTTTCTGATGTTGTTGCTTATTCATGTGGATATTTCTTCTGTTCTTCCACGTCTTACAGATTGGGATTCATGTCGCAGTGGAGCGCGATAGCAAATCGGTATGCCGCCTTGTGTCCTCCCGGATGGCCCTGGCCATCAGCAGCCCATCGGATACCTTTTCACAGTCCCACCAATGGTAAGCATATCCTCATACGCACTAATTAGGCATAAAACATTTATTCGACAGTCAGTCCATTGCCAACTATTAGTAGCCAGAGTTCTTTTACTAATTAACCGCCATCGTAAATTTTTTACATTTTTGGGCAATTAAAATTATTTTAAGGGCACTTGTAATAGCAAATTATACAAATCGCTAACGGTAATTATTTTAAAAAATTGTTATATTTTTCAAAATAAAGATTGAATACACATTTATCAGATAATCGTACCAAAATAAGACCGTTGTTAATTATTGGACACATTCCAGCGTTACGGGACACTATCCCTACTATGCAGATCGGTTCCTGTTTCATCAAATCCCTGGCATTCTAGTGGAAAATGAAGTACTCTTTAAACAACTATTTTACAAGGTATTTGCCAAAAAATTGGTGAAATAGGAGGCGATTCACACGGTAACAAAGAGTGTTAATTGTGTCCCGTAACGCTGGAATGTGTCATTTAGTGTACGTAGTGTTAACGCTTCTAGCATGAAACAGGAGTGGAAGTTCATAAAAATATAAATGACCGAAAAGTGGTAAAAAAATTCTTTCGATTTTATCACTTTAGATTATCGCATGGAAAATAATAACATTTACGCAAGAATAGATTTGGTTTTCATGATTAAACCTTGTGTAAAAAGCACTTAATTTTTTTTTGTTAAAAAATCTCATTGCTTTTTGCCCCCCTTCAGTGGCCCTTCATCGGAAGCACAAAAATTTAAAAAAATATTTGTAATGGCCTAATATTCATTCTGTAATAAACACCTTGTTACCACCTTCTTTACTGGCACAAGTGTATCAGTGCTCTTAATTGAGAAACCTTACACACTATAGAAGGTGAGCCAACACACACAAATAATTCACCACACAGTTGAGTTAAAACTGGCCACTTTATCAACATTTGTCCCTGTTGAGTGGTGCTGCCAAAGTAGTTTGTTAGCGATAACATCGCTGTTGAAGGAAACCTTACATGATCAAAATTGTCTATCCCTTTTGCTCTAAATTGCTGGTCGGAAAACGGTAGCGATTGTGCAAAAGGCAAAGACAGCAGCTATTTTTCTAAGCTCCTTAACATGTTGTTCATACCTCCTAGCATAGTTAATTTACAGTTTTGTCTAGTCACAAGTTGATCTGCAAGCTTAAAAGCTATTATTTGTGTTATTATATAAACCTAACTGCTTTCTAGAAACCAAAAATTTCGGGAAAGTTAGGGTTATAATATCAAAGCAAGCTGAACCTTTAAAGTAAGCTACGCCAGCTAACTTTTCATTGCATTGGCGAGTCTTCACAGACTACACACTCAAAAAAAAGCAGCGCATTCGGTAAAATTATTCCGAAATCCCAACAGCCGACCGTTCGGTAAATGTAATGTTACCAAACGTTACCAGAGATCCGTAACCGTCGATATGCATATCGACCATCGACATTTTTACCGAATGTTCGGCTGTTGAGATTTCGGCTAAATTTTACCGAATTTTTTTTTGATTTTTTTAAGTGTGAAGGTAACAATTTGTATTTAGCAGCAATATTATCAATAGGCAGTTACATAAAGGGTGTCCCACATCAAATTGCACCACGGAAGAAACGCTGTAGAAAATTACCCATTGGGTATTTTCTCTCGAGAATTTGAGTATAAGTAGTTTAGACTGTATTGTTTACACTCTATTTTAATCGCGGTTAGTTTTTCGAAAATTGCAAAAAATGGCGTCACCCGAAAAGCAACGTCGCGAATTTATTTTGCGCAAGCACCTGGAAAGTCCTCAACTTTCTCATTATGAATGATGAGACTTATGTTAAGGTGGACTTCCAGCAGCTTCCGGGGCTACTGTACTTCATCGCCCAGCACAAGTTTGATGTTCCGGAGAAAGTAAAGATGCAGAAACTTTCATAGTTTGACAAGAAATACATGATTTGGCAAAGAAAGACATCATGTGATAAACGGAGTGCACCGTTCGTGACTACCGAGACTGTAAACGGCCTGATCTACCTCAAAGAGTGTCTACAGAAGCATCTGCTTCCTCTGTCGAAGCAACACGAGGGCCCTACGATCTTTTGGCGGGATCTACCTTCGTACCAATATTCAAAGGATGTATTGGAATGATACGAAGACAACGGATTTATTTATTTATTTACTATTTGATGGGGCTTTCAAGAAGCCAACGGTTTTACTTTCGTACCCAAGGACATGAACGCCTCCAACGTACTGGAACTAAGGCTCTAGGCCTATTATGAAGCAGGCACTACGAAAGCATCCCGAGGAGGTCAAGTCTGAGGAAGACATGAAGAAAAAGTGGATTTCCGTACAGATGAAACTGCAGCTAGGTTATACAAAACATTACACGGTGTGAAAAAAAGATTTTTTTTAAATATACTTTACAAGTGACCTAGTGTACGTTGTTAGTAGCACCTAGTACATCATGAAAACACATATGACATCATCCTAGCACCTTTAAAATTTCAAGTTATTCCAAAGAAACGTTTTTTGGCTAGGTGTACACATAGCATAAATAACTCAATAATTTTGTAAGCAATTTTAAGTTTTTTATACATTTTTGGACAGCTTAGAGGACAAGCTTTCAGGATATATACACATTCATTATGGTTCTACAAAAGTTAGACGAGATTTTTTCAATTAAATATGAAATTTAACTAAAAAAATGACATTTTTCTCACTTTAGGGGTCCTTAAAGTGACCTTAAAAATGACCCACATTCCTCAGCTCAACATTCCTTGTTTTATATTCAATCCTAAGACTTTGGTTAAAATTTCAGCCAAATCGGTCAACATTTGCAAATTTAAGACCATTTTTAAGAATTGTAGAATTGGATGCTTCCCATATATCACCCGCCTAATCTTACAACTGAGCATCTTGTACACGATGAAAGATTAAATGAAACTACCTCGACATCAGAAAAAAGCGACAAGGCTTTATTGTCAATCGAATAAACTTAGACCAGGTTGATGTTCTGGAAGTAAATGATGTTGTGAAAGTTTAAAACTACAATTTCTCAATAGTCAATTTTATAATATGAACATTACTGACCAAATTGCTGTCCTGAACGTAAAATGTGCTCGTAGAAAAGAGCAACCATCTCTTCCCCTTAACCGATTATATCGATAATTCTAAGATTATACTCGAAACTGAAGTCTTGTTTGAAAAAGGGTGAAGAAAAAGAAAAATAGTCATGATGTAACGTAGGAATTCTCAGAGCGAAGAATCAAAGAATCACTCAAAGATCTGCATCAGTTAGTTGCTTGCAATTCTTTACATACTTTTGGTTGTATTGCTATATTGTATGAAAATAACCAAAGATCAAAGCACAAAGTATTCCTAGTATTCCAAAAACCTTCATGCTTTTATGCATAACTTTTAAACTACTTAAAGGGGACCCCACATCAAATTGCATCAAGGAAGAAACGCTGTAGAAAAGTACCTAATTGACCGATCCTTTTCAAACTTTCTGACAACCAGGGCCCGACAACGTCACCTTCAATTGCATAGCGTCACTCAACAATGAAACAGTGAAGCTTCGGTTTCAACAGAAGCAGTACCACTTCAGTTTCAAACTGACTTTAGTCAGCGTCAGCGAAACGGGTTTCACTTCATCATGACCATCGGTTTCAACTTTTCATTTGTACTTTTCTACCAAATATTCAGAAGAAGGCCAGCAACTTTGAATACAAATAAACTGAATTTGAGTAACATTTCCTACAATGCAACGCATATCAAAGTTAACCTAGTCAATGCCGACAAATCGTGCCTGACTTTCTGGCGTTGTCAATTGAAACAGCCACCAACTTCAACTGAAGCTTGCTTGAAACGTTCTGTTCAACAAATGAAGCACGTTACTTCATGTATGAAGCGAAGGTAAGTGAAAGTCAGTTTCATTTATTTGTTTCGACGATGCCGGGCCCTGCTGACAACAAAATATAACCTATTAGTAAGCTTTTGGCATTTTTATTTCATACAATTTTAATATCATAACCGTATGCTCGCACCTTACGCTTAACTCCACTCAAAAAGTACAAGGGTCCATGCCTAGTGGCACGGGCGCAGGCTTGACGTAGGACTACGAATGTAGAGCAATTCGTCTCCCAATGCTAAAGCTGGCGATTTTTGAATGAGTTTCATATATAGATGCCCAAGTTGCGCATTAAAGGATTGTGAGAGATCATGTGAGAGATCCATAATTTCAACTCTTTAACTAATTTAAATGGTGGACCTGAAAAGGTCCGTTTTTAATCTCGAATCCTCAAATTTCTGACTCGTGGTGTCCATTGTCTACTTTCAGCTTCAGCTGTTGCTGCTTTCAATACCATAACCGTATGCTTTCCATAGGGTGTTTGCAGAGTGCATATGTATTGGAGATCTGTTGGGCAGGCAAAAGTGACAGCTCCATATAAAACACACGGGCAGGAAAGAGCAATATTTTTTAAATGATTTATTTTCTTCATTTAAAACAGAAATTACAAATTGCTTTATATATATGGCAAAGTAATATATCTGTTTACTAAATAAAACAATTATTTTCAACAAATAAACTAAGACGCGAGAGCAATGATCAAAAATGTAACTATGACCTATGTTAGTGGGATAAAACGGAACAAATATCAATAGCCAACAGTTGCTTTCAGCTAAGAAAGCAATTTATTATGCTAAAACCAATTTTATATTCCGTTACTTTCAACTTGGCCTATGCCGTAACTGCTTCAAAAAACAGTATATTTGGGACACCGATTTAACGCGAATTCACCGAAACCCTAGTTACCAAATATCAACATATATTTCAGGGAACATTTGTCGGTTACTTTAACTATCAATTGCTTTAAAATGATGAATAACTTTAGAAAAAATGATAATTTTATCCGACACGTTTTTGCTGCATTGAATAGGAAAATATGCAATGTGTGCCCAACAGATGACTTGCATGTGTGTGTAGCAAAAGCCCTATTGTCTACTTTCGTCCATCAGATAGGTTATTGGTGTGAGGAATAATGGTGGGAATACTGTTTACCGGACAAACGCTACTGGTAGCAGTGATGTTAAAAACTCAAAATCTCATAACTCATTAAAAATCAAAATCAACTGTGAATCATGTCAGTTTGATCCTATGCACAAAAATTCATGCGTGAGTTTTTCTGTTTTCATAGCAAGAAGCACAAAACTCACACGTATTTCTTCCCGCTTGATCAAATTCTGCTTGGCTTCTATTGCTAGCTGGAGCTATGCACATATACATACAAATTCCTTGTTGAACAGCATAGGCATTCTCTCATGCGATACGTAGCTGTGAGTGAGCATGAGGGAATGAATCTCTAAATAAATCGCAAACTAAAACTAAAACGCACATTTAAATTACATGTTTATCTATTCCCGCGAAGGAAAAACGTAAATTCCGCCAATATGTTTGCCATCTTAATTCATGAATGTGTGCTGCATTTCTCGTTGCTGATGTTTTTTCTGACGGTAGATTCTCTTTTGCTCTCTGGTTCGTTGCATGAAATGCCAGCTGTGGAAGAATTAAACAAAATGCTCACAGCAGAATTTGGTTCACATCCCATAGCAACAGAAACATCGCGTATAATAGCGAGAGAAATTCATATGTGAGTTTCTCGCTTGTGATAAAGGTTGAAATTTCATGTGCTTGAAATCTCATTGAGTTGTTTGCTGCTATGAACTTTTCAACACTGACTGGTAGACTAGATTTGTAATCAAGATAGACTTTTATGTTTATGATGTTATGTTATTATGTGTCGCGAGCTAGCTGCTTGCCGATGTGTCGCCAACCAAAGCCGCTGACCGAATGACGATGCGCACCGAAAGGCACGCAATGTTTCAAATAAAACCTTTAAAATTATGTCTCGGATGTAACTCGAAAGCTGTCTGCCCGATGTGTCGCAAGCTAGCTGCTTGCCGATGTGTTGTCAACCAAAGCCGCTGACCGAATGACGATGCGCACCGAAAGGCAAGCAATAGTTTCAAATAATATCGAATGGCTTGCGGATGAGTCGATGGATTCTTCATTTTGTTGGCGTCTCGCTTGGTGAATTTGGATGTCTTCGTTGCCTTATCCGGGGAAGCAGCAACAGTTGAAGCTCAACAATTTTCGATCGGATTCTATAGGGCGTAAATTAAATACAATCGTAAGGAAGCTTAACCCATAGCTCATCTCGTATATATTTCTGTCATCTGTGCTAGCGAAGCATTGAAGTAGGAAGGCAAAAAAATGAATATAATTAAATAATGAATATTCGTCTAATATTTTCTCAATTATTAAACGTCTGTTAGGGAGATATGTAATCTACTGTGTTGTAATGGATTTTTTTTCCAATCGATTGATACCAATATCTCTAGAATCTGTTGACGGATGACTGAGTTATAAGCGTTCAAACTATAACCACTTTTCGTTTCAAGTTCCCTGTTTGTTTTTCTAAAGTGCACCCCCATATAGATAGAATAGAAATCAAAGACGTAGTCCTACGTCACAAGTTTTGCGCTACATCTCGCTGCAGCTCTGTACGGACACCTACTTTTTCTTCATGTCTTTCTCAGATTTTACCTCCTTAGGATGCTTCCGTAGTGCCTGCTTCATAATAGGCCAGTATTTTTCATTGGGCCTTAGTTCCGGTGCGTTGGGGGAGGGGGTGGGCGGGTTCATGTCCTTGGAAAGTAACCCCGTTGGCTTCGCACCACTCCAGGACATCCTTTGAATAGTGGCACGAAGCTAGATCCGGCCAGAAGATCGTAGGGCACTCGTGATGCTTCAACAAAGACGCTTCTGTAGACACTCATTGAAGTAGATCTGCTCGTTTACAGTTCCAGTAGTCACGAGTCACGAGGCGCGCTCTGTTTGCCACACGAGCAGATCGCTTGCCAAATCATGTATTTCTTGTCAAACTATGAAAGTTTCTGCTTCCTTACTTCGTCCGGAACATCAAACTTGTGCTGGGTGGTGAAGTACAGTAGCCCCGAAAGCTGCCGGAAGTCCGCCTTGACTTTAGTCTCATCATTCATGATGAGATAGTTAAGAATTTTCCAGAGCTTGCACAAAATAAATTCGCGTCGTTGCTTTTCGGGTGACGCCATTTTTTGCAATTTTCGAAAAACTGACCGCGTTAAAAATACATTGTAAACATTACACTCTAAACTACTTCTATCAAAATTAAAACCCAAAGGGTAATTTTCTACATCGTTTCTTCCGTGATGCAATTTGATGTGGGACACCCTTTATTTGTTTTCAATAAAACTTCGTGGTAGCAAGAGCAAAATATTCACAATGCTGGTCAGTGTGACAATGTGATAATTTTCACAAAAGAAAACATTGCTCTACTGTTAGTAGGTGGGAAAAGCTTACCATAAATCGCTGACTGTTTTGCTTGTTATTTTGAAATATTTCACATTTATGTTATATGTTAGCTTAGCGCCGTTAGCGCTACTTAATTTAAATAAGCTGTAGAGTAAGGAGGGGTAAAAGTGCGATGCGGGTAAAAGTGCGATTCAATGATTTATCGGTGCAGATTCCGAGTAAATTTTCTACATTGGCATAGATGGGTGACTACTTTGACAGCTTGAATCTAACGTAAACTTTGGTTGCTTACGAAGCATAGTTGCTGAGTTATGTGCAAATGTTATTTTGGGGCGGTTTTGATGTAATTTTTCGTTATACGGCAAATACGATATCAACAGGAGGATATTATTTGTTGAAAATTTATAACAGCGTTTTACATCACTCACATATCTGTTTTGAAAATACGGTGAAAATAATTTACAAAATATATTTCGCTTTTCCGTAATTTAATCTAAACCCGTCAAGCGCCTAGCGGGGTAAAAGTTCGATTCACGGACGGGGCAAAAGTTCGATTCATGGACGAGGCAAAAATGTGTAGCTAATTATATACAGCTTTAGGCACTATATTAGAGATACTAGAAATAAAAGATCTGCAGAAAACTGTGTGCTCTACAGATGCTGGCCGAAGAAAAACAATGTGTTTCCACTGATGAAACAAAAAACAAACGTTTTGAAAAGTTTCGATCTTACGGAGGCTGCAATATACCAACGCAAAATAGGAAAGGTGCAAATTGAGAATATTCCTTACCGAAACATAACGCAAATTGAACATAATATGGTTTTGTTAACTACTGCTGGGTTAATTTCATGGATTATAGCTTCGAACTTTTGCTCCGCGGTATTCGCACTTTTGCCCCGCTAGTGGGGTAAAAGTGCGAATCAGCACTTGATCAGAAGAAAGAAGAATTTATTTTGCGAAACACTATTACCGCAGATGATTTATAGTTGAATGTGAAGACATTGAGTTACTGCATCACTATAAAATATATTATGTCGTTGTCCTTCTTTACATCTCACGAAAATTGACGACAACTTCAAACATCGCACTTATGCCCCGCCCTACTCTATATAAACTTAGTCTACCAGCTGGCTTCGAAGTACGACACTGGTATAGAAAGTCGTTCGTCATATGTTCGAATCTGGACTAGGAGACACCGTTACAGTCAATAGCATCGTAGCACTAGCTTTGCCATTGTGCTGTCGAACGAAAAGATCAAATGCTGTCGGTATGTAGCGGCACTGACTTTGTTATGCTTTGCTTGCATATAAACGTGCAGTATGGAACTCATTGATTGCAGCAAAATTGTTCTAGTAGATTTTTGAAGATTAAAAAGAAATCACCAATGAAATTTAGTTGTTTATCATTTAAGACTAACTTAAGGAAAAACTTATTCTAATGTATCCATTAAAAGCAAATTTTAAAATTCTCGTGCATTTTCAGCCACTTTTCAGGAATAAAAAGTATTACCTTTTTAACAATATTAAAAAGTATCGGATTATAAAATGTTTATTGGAAAGATTGTTGTGCCTGTCAGTGACCTGATAATTAATTGAGTAATCGATATTACGGTTGCCAACATTTTGCAATGGCTTGTAGCGTAAGCAGACCTGCGATTAAATGTTAATTTATTGATTAATGCGCCTGTGTTAATATTACAACCATAAACAGTCGTTATTTACCATATTGCAATTGACTTTCCAGATAGTACGGGAAATACGTTGGAGAACCAATCCCCCTCTTTGACTCCTCCACAATCACAGCAATGCAAAACGCCTCCACCGCATTCGACGTTTATAGGAGCAGTTGGCGGTAATGTTAGTCGATCGAACGGTGGTACTGCCGTCGGTACGCTAGGTGGCTCCCACAATGGGCTCGGGTCTGCTGGAAGTAGCCTAGGTGGCTGTAGTGGCAGCACTGGTGGTGATGATTGTGAGTCCGATGACGACGGTCAAGAGATTATCGAGGAGGATGACGACGGTAGCGATAGGCCGTCGGATTCTGCCTCGCCAAATTCAAACGGTGCAATGCAAGCTAAGCGGAAAAAGAAGACTCGGACGGTATTTTCTCGTGCTCAGGTATTCCAACTAGAATCGACATTTGACTTGAAGAGGTGAGTGAGAAATGTGTATGACTATTATTGTTTTAATATGCTTGTAAGATGCAATGCAAATTTTTAGTATGGTTAATTGCTATTATGCCGCTCTTGAGAATAAGTTTCAACACATTTTTTATACTTTCTCGTAATGAAAGCTCTTGTAACCAATTTAAACTACCCAACAAACATTTTTGTAGAACAGTAGCTTATTCAACCGTTGTATAGCTAATTACCGGGTAATAGGCGCTTAATAAGCTGTTATACAACAAAAATGTTTGTTGGGTAGGGCTTGTGCACCTATTTAACTTCTTTGGCTGTATCGCCTTAGCCAAGCAGAGTTTGGAAAAGTTATGATACATGGGACAGTTGTAGAGCTAATTATTATCTATAAATTGTTGAATTGTTGTCATTAGTATGTACGGCGCACTCCCGGTTCACACCCGTTGTAAAGAGCACTCGGATAACTATAAATCCATTTTCGCACAACTTTCTCTATATAGGGTACGGGAGGGTATTTCCAGCCCATTAAGGGGGGACCCTACTCTGGGCAACCGAAAAATAATAGATCTTCGCAATTTTTTTTTTCAGATGTTAGAATTATAGTTAAGTCTTGGGGTATTTTGGTTATTGATTAAGGTATATTTGAAGATATATTTTGTATTTTTTGGATACCAGAATAGTGATTATTATGCTGGTGGCAGATGGCCGCGTGAATGCCCTCTAGAAAATAGTTCCTTGCTGGCGGTACGTGCAGGGAACCAATTGAGTATCGTAGAACGGATTTCAAGGATGATTTTGAAGCTTTAGGTTAATACCTAAATTGTTACGTAGCGGTTTTTGAACATTCGAAAAATTACCAAAATGGCGGCAATTTTTCCAAAAGAAAGGCGTTTTTTCATCAAAAATCGCCAATTAAAAGCTCATACAAAATTGAAAAATTGAGATATCAAAAAACGGCTACGTAACAATTTAGATAATAGGCAAATAGGCTGAATTTATAAACTAGTTGGAAATACCGTCCCGTATCCTGCGAGTTGAGTGTGAGCATATTTGGAATAAAATGATTGAACTTAAATGGATGTGAATTAATGTTGAATACACTTAAGTCGCTTATTACGCGAAGAATACTTTCCGCGTGAATCAAAACCGCGCAAATCCCGCAATTCGTGTAAATTTCGAAAATTTTGTAAAAATGCAACGCAGCGTAAAAAACAAGCCACGTAAAAAGCGACTTCAGCGTGTTCTTCTACTGCAGTGCAAAAGATTCGAACAGAGAGCCTTGCTTATAACTAGAATCAAGATGCTTGTATGGGTATCCATGAGTATTTTTCCCCTAATCCATAAGAAATCCCAGGTATCCTGAAAGCAGAAATTCTTTGTTACAATTGACGAATGGCCGTTCGAAGAAAGTAATGAAAATTTTAGAGTGATAATGAAAGAGCGGAAAGGTGAGAGACAGGGGGGGGGGGGGGGGCAACGATTAGTAGCTACACTTAACATGTCGTTGTAACTCCTACCTTTTGTCCAATGCTGGAAGGTGGGTCGAACCAAGTTATAATCTGATATTATAACCAGATTCGAACCCACAACACCTGCCAGCGCTTGTGGCTCGCTGGAACTAATGTACCTTTGAACCACAGAGGCGCTGGATTGATATGCCTGACCTCATTTCAAAGTCAAGACAAAAGCACCTGGTTGGAATTGTGTTAACAAGGGGTTAATGTTTGTTCTATTGTTCTTTGTTTCCATGGCCTTTGGAAGGGTTAAATGTTGACCGACTTTAATGAATTTTTTTTTACGATTTTCAAGAAACCAAATGGGAATAGATGAAAAATAAAACAGTTGCAAAACTGTTTAGTAAGTTTTATGGCAATGTCCAATGTTCCAATGTTATCTACATTGTGGTGCAATGGATCTTTTGTGGATAAGGATTAAGACACCTTTAATTGCGTGTTATATAAGAAAATTTACATTTTAAATATTTGAATAGTTAATTGGTCAAGTTAGTTAGTTAGTTACATATATCTATACCTCTATAGTACGTACACCTTTATTTCGTTTAGCTTCCGTATTACCGAAATGAACGTACTATCGAATCACAATTTTAGGTTTTAAAGCATTGTTATATTACTCTTAATATCGCGTGAAATTTGCAAATTTGTATACACTATTGAATAAATATATATTTTAGTGGTATTGATTTAATATAGCAATTAATTTTTAATTTTTTTAAATCAATGATTTTACCCTTTGTAAAGCTTGGAATGAAACAAATAAAGTGTTGCTGGGAAATGTACGTACTATCGAGGCAAAATGTACGTAATAGGGAGGGTACGTACTATCGAGGTATACCTATATAAATATATAAAAGTGAGCGTGAGTATGTTTGTATGTTCCACCATAACTCCAGACCACCTTGACCGATTTTCGCCAAACTTGGCACATATGTTCCTTGATATAAGGGAATTAGCACGGGGGGGTTGACAAAAGGGGGGGGGGGGGGGGCGGTTCATAACAGGGGGGAGGCCATAACTCCAAAATACCTGGTCGGTTATTCATCAAACTTGACACACATGTACCTTGAAATAAGTTAAGCAGCACTGGGGGGTTAACAAAAAGGAGGAGGGGGAGGTTTCCTAATACGGGGGGAGGCCATAACTCCGAAACGCCTTGACCGTTCTTTATCAAACTTGGCACACATGTTTCTTGATATCAGGGAATTAGTACCGGGAAGTTGATCAAAGGGAGGGGGGAGACCATAACTCCGAAGCGGCTAGACTGTTTTTTTCTCAAACTTGGCATACATGTTCTTTGAACAGTCATAACAGGGGGCGGCTCCGAAATGTTTGGACGGTACTAAACTAATAAATAAATAGAGAGCTCTGTTTATAAGAGTACAATAACAAAACTATTCATTTCCTATAGGGTTTTATTGGGATTTCATCAAGAAAACAGATTTGCAAGTGGCCGGGCCGCCTCCCAGTTGGCCTCGAGGTAAGACGCTGGTCTAATAAGCCAGTCTTCGTATGTTCGAATCTCGGCTGGGAGAGGCTGTTAGAGTCAATAGGATCGTAGCACTGACCCCGCACTGTCCTGTATTCTAACAGCTGGTTGCGAAGTCTGTCGTATAAAAACAGAAGGTCAAATTTCGATAACGGAATTAGCACCCAGGCTTTGCTTTGCTTTGGGTAGACAAAAAAGGGGGAGCTGACAAATGGGGAAGAACGTCCAAAAGAGGAACAAGCGTTATATTTTTGCATTATAAGCATTTCAGTTACAATAACTTATGTATAGGGGGCTGTGAGACAAAGGTGCCTGAGTATGATCGGGCACTCAGCTAGTGAACAATAAAAGTACACGAAAAGATTGCTTAGTTTGACGAACGGAGTTGATTGGTTCATGTGAATCAGCTCTCCACCAATTTTGGTCTTAAATGGCATCATAAGAGTGTAATATAACCCAAATTATTACTTGGGCTACATTAAATAGAAACATTTTTGCTGCGTTTTCAGCATGAAACTTAAGTCCAAATTTTTGAAAAACTCGTAAATGTAAAATTTGTGATGCATGTTGAGGCACCAGTTTTCGACCCCGAAGACCCAGTTTTCGCCTTTTCTATGCTCCAGTTTTCACCATGCCCAGAAGCATCATTTTTTATCTTGTTCTAGTCTGAAAATTCATTTATATTTATATTTTGTTTTTTGAAAAAAAAAAAAGAAAAGAAAGGTCTCCTTTTGTCCAGCGCCTCTATGGTTCAAAGGTACAAGTACCAGCGAACCACATGCCCTGGAGGGTGTTGTGGGTTCGAATCCGGTTATAATCTCAGATTACAGCTTGGTTCGACTCATGCACCTTCCAGCATTGGACAAAAGGTAGGAGTCAAACTGACTACTTGTCAAGCATAGCTACCAATACCCCCCCCCCCCCTTCCTTTCCGCTTTTCCCCCTCCTTCGCCAAAAAAATTTTCATTTCTTTCCCCTACCGTCCCTTCATCAATTGTAGAACCATCGTTTCAAAAAAAAATATATATTATATGTATGACCTCATTCCAAGGTCAAGACTAAAAATCTTGAGATTAGTCTATTCAAAATTTTGCCGAATTCAATAAATTTCTGTAACCAAATATGACTCCAGACATGCCACCATAACTTTTTCATGAATGTATCAGATCTCAATGATTATAAAAAAATAGTTAGGTACCTTGTTTCACCTAGTTTAACATTTCTAAAAATATTTTTTTTTGAATTTACTCCAAAAAAATGCAATTTTTTCATAAAACTGAAATGTGCGACCCCTAAATCGCATCAACTAATGTTGACGCCATCTAAAAGTTTTGTTGTGACACCCTAAGCTATCATTTGAGAGGTGAGTCCCCGGGTTTTCTAACATAGTGCTATTTTGGGACACTCTGATGTATACCCAAAACATTCTATCTTACTCTAAGAGGCGTCACAGAATTAAACCCAGTCACGTAACTCATTTATCAATTAGGTCGCACTTGCACCGAGCTTTGACTGCATTTTTCTTCAAAATCAAATACGGTCAACACAGAAAGGATACCCATGGCCATTGGAAAAGTATTTCCAAAAGCATTAACCCTCAGATAATTTTACAAACCACATCCGAAATGTCTTGTGTTATGTTGAAGTAAACGGCCAACCTGAGGCAAACTGGTTGGTCAGGGATTGGAATACTCTTGACGGAGCTGAATCGTCAATTGAAAGTCAACCTGAAACTGGCTTTTTTGTAGTCGAAATTATTTCGTAGTAGACAAGGTTATTATGGACAGAATAATTAGACTGGATAACGTGCCTATTACAGCTTCCTCAATTTTTTGAATAACTAGTTTATTTTCTTCAGTTTTTTTTTAATAAATACTGAATGAATTAGGTTGAAAACAGAGTCTAGCACGATGCATTCATGCTTGTTGAATTTTATCAAAAACACTCCATCAAGAAGACTGGCATCTCTTCCCCGCGCCCATGCAAATGACAACTAATACAAGCAACAGCGCACCCTTCCCGACAAAAGTTGAAGTTGCGTGTACATGTGTTGGTGGGAAAAGATGTGTGCAAGCGCGGCAATGCATTGCATACGTATTTGTGTACATCCATTTTCTAATATACACACCCTAGTATGTAGTAGTTCAACTTTAACTCGGCAGAGAGCATTGCTGTTATTGTCTCTCGACTTTTGGCAGAGCTGCCAGTCTTCTTGATGGAATGTTTTTGATTTTGGGTACACAAGAAGAAAAAAATGTCTACGTGAACAAACAGGGGAGGAGGTGGAGGTTGAGCCAATATCGGTGGTCCACGGAGGGGGACGGGGGGTTGAAAATTAATAGTTTTCTGTCCACGTAGTATCTGAACCCCCTTAGGAACGGCCCATTAAAATTCGCCAATGGCGAAAAGTACATCACGTTAGAATCATTTCAATATAACGACACAAACTAACAATTTTGCCAATTTGAGTAATAAAACCATTAAGCGTTCGGAGTCATATTATAATAGTTCCAGTACACAACTATGTTGAACTATGACTATGAACTACTATGAACTATGAACATGTTATGTTAATTATGGTATTCCAAATATCAATGAAAAAATTGTGAACCCCTACGGTGGCGAAAGCTGGTTTCGTTACAAAAATATCTACCAAAATAAAAAGCAAGGTGCAGAGTTTGTCTTGTTGTTCTGAGACTAAGGCGCAGAATTTTACGAAAGGCTTTTTTCCTTCACATGTCAATGTCAAAGATCATCACAGAGCTGCAGGTGGAACAAAAGGCAATAGAGGCGTTCTCAAAGCAGGTTTATTTGTTTTCTAGTAAATAGTTGCGTTGCTTATGTTGCTTTTTACTTGATTAACACTAGATATATCAGCATTTTTAATATACCTATTTATACCAAAACCAGTCAAAATGACTGGTGGATAAAAAACGGTTGGTGAACGACTGAATAATGTGCAACACAAACCTTATAGTGGTCCTTAGCCTCTTATCCAACAACTTTTATCTCCACCTCCTCGTGGTAGGGTAACCAACCTGTTTTGGACCTCATCTGTAGTTGTACATAATTTGGACACTTTCATTTGATTTTGCTGTAAGTGTCCAAACTATGTACAGCTACAGATGGGGTCCAAAATAGGCTGATTACCCTACCAGCCGGAATACGAGCAACCTTAGCAGAGGTGTGGTAACCAACCCTGGTGGAAATTAAAGTCGTGTACCGACAGGCAAGGAGGCACTGTCTTGTCTCGGCACTATACGATAACAGCCCCATCATGAGACTCGGCAGCATAGCCTTAGTAAGCAAGCTTTTCATATCTAAAATATTACGAAAAATCAAGAAAATTCAACTCGAAACATTTAGCATGGACAGGCGATGAAACAAAGATTTGGAATGGATGCTTCCTACCTGGAACTGTAAAACCAAATTTCGTGGATGGCGACAGAGTGTTGCTCGTTCAGTTAGAACCGCAAAAGTTCGACATTGTGGCACTACAGGAGATCTGTCGCAAAGGCGGGAAGGTTTGGGGGATCCGTGGCGGCAAGGCCCAATTTTGCCAGAACGGCGGAGCAACCAACGAGTTGGGGACGGGTAATGGGCAGAGTGCAGGATCGGGAGAGGATATGTGTGTTGAGGATAACAGGCCGCTTCTTCAACTACACCATCATAAACGTGCACTGGCCACACGAAGGTAGACCCGACGACGAGAAAAAAACGTTCTATGTCCAGCTGGAGGCAACATACGATAGCTGCTCGAGTACTCGCCACGGGATATAATCGTCATTGGGGTCATGAACGATCAGATCGACGGGAAGCAATGTGATAACAAAGTGATAACGGCCAGCGATGCATCAATTTTGCAGCTTCCCGAGGCCTGGGCATCAGAAACACATTCTTTCCCCACATAGAAATTATCTACGAAACCACCAGGAGATCACCTGACCAACTAACATTGAACCTAATCGACCATATTCTCACCGAAGGTCGAGTTTTCTCGAATATCACCAACGTACGCTCCCTACGGGGTACGGATATCGACTCAGATCATTACCTAGTAGCAGTACACGTGCGCTCAAAATTATCGACGGTATATACCTCACGACAAATTCACCCTCGGTTAAACAATCGATAATTAGACAACCCGGAATGTGATGAGAACTACGCGCATACTATGCGCCTTCCTCTGTGGCCAGGTGCTTCGACCCTCGAAGATAAATGTAGCAGGATACGTTCGGCCATCAGTGAGGCCACAAAACGCCAGAAGGAGAGCTAGAACCACTATTTCAGGCTAGTGAGATGCGCAAGTTCTATGAGAAGGTGAACCGATCTCGTAAAGGATACACACCGAGGCCTGATATGTGTAAGAACGAGCAAGGAAACCTGGCCGCAAACGAGCGCATAGTGGTTGGTGAGTGGAAGCAGTTATTTGATATGGATCTCAATTGCTGATATAGCAAAAGGAAATGGAGCAAAAGTGAACGTATGAGAGCCTAAGGGCGTTTCGACTTCCGATCTCAAAGATATCCGGCGAGAAATCGGTCAGTTGAAGAATAGAACCGCCGAAAAGGACCGACTCTTGACAAAACTCTACAAAAATGGCTAAGAACCATTAGGAACGGCATTTCACTGAATAATTTCATGCTTCGGACTCACCGTTCTCCCGAAATGCTACATTTCTTCATAAAATCTTGCACCAGTCATTTTGACTGGTGATGATATAAATGGCAAAAACAAAAATGATATTTGTTACTAATATAGATAAAGTAACATTAAGTTCATAAAATGTATTCTCTACTTATAGCTACAAAAGTCATAACATCGTTTCTAAAATCAAATGTTAGATGTTATAGAAATTTCAAAATGAAATTGCACGACCAGTCAAAATGACTGGTCTGGTATATCTAGTGTTAAAGTTATCTATCAACTGGTTTTTATTGAATGGTTATTTAGACATTCTGAGAAAATTCGGCCTTTCGTGATTCGGCTTTTCATGATTCGGCCTTCTGTCATTTGAATTTCGGCCATTCGATACCAGCCCATATACGAGATATTTGTAGAAGTAATTATCAATATATTTAAAAGTGAGCGTGAGTTTGTTAGTATGATTGTATGTTCCGCCATAATTTCAGAACGCTTTGACCGTGGGGAGAACTAAGAAGGTGAGGGCGAATGTATGTTTCGTCTTAACTCCGGAACGCCAGGACGGACCTTCATTAAACTTGGCACACATGTTGCTTGACATAAATGAATTGACTGAAGTTTTTGGAGCGTCTTAGTAGAATACGAAACCTAAAATTAAAAAAGAAGAAAACCTATCCAATTTAATTCTACTCAAAGGGCTCCGAGTAAGATCGGACAATCTGCTAGTTATCTATAATTTTGCTAAATAAAGCTAGGTTGTATCTTTTGAATTTATAATATTATACGACTACTACTCCGTTGGTAACCAAACGTACTTTCACTTGGCTACCAATCAGGTATTAGCATTCTAGCACCGTAAATACAAACGATGCAGCAACACTTCATGTAGCAATATTGTAGATAATCACTAGTTCCACAAATGTCCCATATAAAACATTTACAAATTTTGCTTGGCTGAGACGGTACCGTCCAATGAATCAAAATTGAGTCAAAGTGTTGTAGCCATCCCTGCCCAGAAGAACGAGTTCTATGTCGAACATTATTCGTTAACGCAGCAAGATGCTCAGATTTTTCAAACCTTTTAGAAACATAGATTATACCTAGCAGGCAATGTAATTATATGCGATAACATACATTACTATAGCTTTTGTAATCTGATAATGTTCGTTAGTATTGCATTATGGAAAAATATCTAAGCGGAGAAATAATAATATTCAAACTGTAATCAAATCTATCGATTTTCACTTTCAATGCTCTTCTTATTACAACCCACTCATATATGCTATTTTATTCTACCTATTTCTGAATCAGGTATCTAAGCTCGTCGGAGCGTGCTGGGTTGGCAGCATCACTCCGTTTAACGGAGACACAGGTAAAAATCTGGTTTCAAAATCGTCGTAACAAATGGAAACGGCAATTGGCGGCCGAGCTAGAGGCTGCAAACATGGCGAATATGGCGCATGCGGCCCAGCGACTCGTACGCGTGCCTGTGCTATACCACGATGGATCCGGTGGTGGCTTTGTCCCTCCTCCCCCACATCCCCATCCACAACAGTTGTACTACACGGCAACAGCAGCAACGCGTGGTGGAAGTCCTCCAAGACCGCCGCTCTCTTCGTTGGTTTAATGTTGTATATTCGAACATCGGATTCATCCTACCGTAGCCTCATCGGCAGGGGCGGCTTCTGCAACAGTAGTAGTAAATTGTAGTTACACTTACTGCAGAAACCTCAGCACCAGCAGTGAAAAGATACTGAGAGAATAAATCAGAGCAGCTTCGAGAAGCAATTTTAACGTAATAGTAAAAGCCAAACCACACTGAGGTATTAGATTTTACCAATTTGCTGAGTGATATAAATATGAATTTTAGTGAATGATGTGTAAATACTGTTGATGCGCAATGTTAATAGAATGACAAAAAAGGGACCGAATGATTGTAATATTGTAAATGTGAGATACATATATACATATACTCTCTCTATGGCCCTGTTGTCTACGCTCTTATCCAAATGTGGCGTTGTAAGCTGCAATCAACTTTAATTATCTAATGCTACGGAAAACATTATCATTTGATTTTGTAAGATTAGTTGATATTGTTCGAACATTTATTGTGTAAAAATTCTTAAAACAAGAATTTATCTCACTATAGATAAATACCACCTTGAAAACAAAATACAAATGCGGCAAATAAAAACAAAAAGTAATACAATGATTTCTCTCTCCAGTGTAAGTATTATATGTAAATGAACGGCAAAATGCCAATTTCGTTGTATATACAAAAAGGCTTTCTACGGTTCCTAATTAGTAATATCGAATGAATGCATTTCACTTCTATCTCGGGCAGCTTACGGCTTAATACTACTAACTCACTTATCTGTTGAAGTAACATACATTTAAATTTAATCAATTGCTTCTTGTCTCTATGCATGATGTACAGTATTAAAATAAAAGTTCGTTTCAGTAGCCTTTGGTTTGATCATTCGAATAATGTATAATTCTTATTACTAGAGCATACAGTGCATATATTTATTTTACCAAATAGGTAATATAAGTAGACTAATGTCGAAGGATGCTAACTAATAATCAGCATCTTTAATTAACGATGAAATGAAGCCAAAGTCTTATGATGCCCGGCTAACAATACACGCAAAATATAATATCTAAACCAATTGTTATAACAGTTGCTTTTTCCTGATAAAACATATCCGTACAATCGATTAACCTTAGCATTTTAATGTTATGAACGTCATGTTTAAATTTGATTATAGCACATTCGAATTCGAATAAAAGCGAAATATTTGCAATAAGATTTCCTAACTTGAACCACTGCACAGTGGTTTAAAATGCGTAAAACGCGAACCTCAGCATTTTCGTAGGAAAAACGTGATAAAAAGCTACACTCTTATTAGCAAAATTGTTGTATATCATTAAAGCCAACTTTTGACAGGAATAAATTTTTGATTAATCCACCCTAAAGGGAGATAAAAAATTTATTTTTTAATTATTCGAAAAAACAAAATATGATCTTCAGCAAACTTGTAGAAAATAAAATTTAGAGAAATTTTGTCGAAGATACTTTGGCTCTATCTCTTTAAACAAACGGTCTACAGCATGTTTTGTATGATCAACACCTTAAAACTAAAAAAATACACGTTACTCTTTTTGATGATATTTTGAAGGCTCACTATGTTCTAGAAAGTTGCTTATACAGTGGTTTACCGATTATATCTACCCATCCGAAAATTTTTGGTAGATATATTTGGAAAGTAGACAAATTTGGGGAAAAATAAATTGCTCCAAAATAATTTAAATGAACGAAAAATATTGTTAATGCTGACCATTTTCTTCAATTGTATATCATTTTAGTGTAATTTTGCGCTTAGGACTAATTTAATTCATATCAACCATTAGCCATAATGCATGTCAACTCAGCAATATTATGAAAAAAGACATATCGAAATTCAAAATTGCTCCGATTTTATTCAAATTTTATGTAATTATTCCTTTGCAGTAAATTTGAGATTCGTATTTTTATTTGCTAGTTATGGTTCTCTTTTCTTCTCCATTGTCCATTGCATTTTCGCATCTTTATTCCTTAATTTTCAGGTTCTGTTTTTCGGCGATGTAGTCTGTATTTAGCAGCTAAAACGATGTTTTGCTTCTATATCCGACGTTTCGGTGATTTTATTCCACCTTTTTCAAGGTAAAGAGGCTGTACGTTTTGTTGTCTGGTGTATGTGTGTATCTACTTTGTGATCGTCCATGTAATTTACAAATGGCGTCCAATTTATATTGTACATTTAATATAATAATTTGTTGTAATTGTGTCACTTTTTTCTGTTTTTAGTAGTCCGGTAAAACGATCTTTTGCGGTAAACGTCTGTTAGTATCTCTAGCAACGGTTTGTGTGCCGTTTGTTTTTGCTGTTGGTCACTTTGATTGTACTGACTGTTTGAGATTTGATAATTGTAAAAAGAGTATCTCAAAAACTAAAAATGTCAGATATCTGTTTTTTGATATCGTATGTAAACAACTAGCTTGCCATTGAAATAATGAAAAAATAAAACCTTTCCATTTCTAAGTTTTCGAGTGATTGCTATATCTTTATACTATATATCCTACAAAAAATGTTTTTGCAATTTTAAAAAACTTTGAACGTCAGTTTATCTGAAAAGCTCATTAAAATTCCTTTTATTTGGTAATAAAATTATTAAAATCGGTTCAATGGTTCAAAAGATTAGAATTTTTAAGGAAACAAAGGTGACAATCATAGTTCCTAACGGAAACGGGGTGTGCCCGTTAGCGTTACGGTATAGAAAAATATCACAAAGGATCATTATAAAATGTTAAAAATATGCGTAACAAAATAAATGGAAGTTACATTGCGTATTTGACTTCAGCATTATTATACCCGTTCTGTGTATAATTACATACTACAGATGCCATATAGTAAACTATAAATTACAGTGAAATATTCCCTATTATGCATAAATTCATGAAATCTTCCAAATTTTCATGCCGAAATGTCAATTTAAAAAAAGGTAGATAAAACCGGGTCTAAATGGTAGACAAAATCGGGGGTACCTAAATTCGGGTGTAGATTAAACCAGGTGTAGATATAATTGGAATACCACTGTATTTTAAAAACACACCATTTTGCTGAAAGTGTCATAATAATATCTTAAAGTTTTATGCAGATTTTATGACTTTTTTGATGAAAAATAGTGCTTTTTCATTCCACAATATCTCGGAAAGTGGTCAATAGTGGTAGAAAAGATGATAAACATATGAAAGGGTAACATTTTGCCTTTCACATCCTGGTAAATTCATTAGCATCCCTTAGTTTCTTCGGGGCAAAATCGTCTCTCGAAAATTGTCATTTTCAACATCTTATCGATATTTTTTTATCATGGCATTGCAAAACTGCTCGCTGTATTCACATACTAGTTGCGATAGCTCTTTTTTGAGTGAACTCTAGTGAGAGTAGATGAAAAAGAGAGCTAACAACAGTTCTAGGTCTCTTTTTCATCATGAATATTCAAATATATTACAAAAGTGTGTGTACACAAGAGTACATTGGTTGCATATTACTCTTTCTTGCACAGGAGCAGTAAAATAGACATTTTTCTGTTTTGATTGCTTACTTTTTTACAGTACTTCTTGTTTTTATTCCAGTACATATACCACATAGAACATTATTAACATAGAAATGCCGGAATGCTACTAACTCTTTTCTTATTTCACAGTAGATAATTAAACTGGAGTTATACTAGAAGGAGAGCTATAAAAGATCTGGCGCAAACAAGCAATAAAACCGGCATATTTTCTATTTTATTGCTCCTGTGCAAGAAAGAGAAATATGCAACAAATTTACTCTTGTGTGCACACACTTTTGTAATATTTTTAAATATTCATGATGAAAAAGAGACCTAGAACTGTTGTTAGCTCTCTTTTTTATCTACTCTCACTAGAGTTCATTCAAAAAAGAGCAATCGCAACTAGTATGTGAATACAGCGAGCAGTCTTGCAATGCCATGATAAAAAAATATCGATAAGATGTTGAAAATGACAATTTTCGAGAGACGATTTTGCCCCGAAGAAACTAAGGGATACTAATGAATTTACCAGGATGTGAAAGGCAAAATGTTACCCTTTCATATGTTTATCATCTTTTCTACCACTATTGACCACTTTCCGAGATATTGTGGAATGAAAAAGCACTATTTTTCATCAAAAAAGTCATAAAACCTGCATAAAACTTCAAGATATTATTATGACACTTTCAGCAAAATGGTGTGTTTTTAAAATATAAGCAACTTTCTAGAACATAGTGGGCCTTCAAAATATCATCAAAAAGAGTAAAGTGTATTTTTTTAGTTTTAAGGTGTTGATCATACAAAACATGCTGTAGACCGTTTGTTTAAAGAGATAGAGTCAAAGTATCTTCGACAAAATTTCTCTAAATTTTATTTTCTACAAGTTTGCTGAAGATCATATTTTGTTTTTTCGAATAATTAAAAAATAAATTTTTTATCTCCCTTTAGGGTGGATTAATCAAAAATTTATTCCTGTCAAAAGTTGGCTTTAATGATATACAACAACTTTGCTAATAAGAGTGTAGCTTTTTATCACGTTTTCCCATCGAAAATGCTGAGGTTCGCGTTTTACGCATTTTAAACCACTGTGCACTGCAAAGCAAAAAGCAAAGCAAAGCCTAGGTACTACATTTCGTTATCGAAACTTGACCTTCTGTTTTTATAAGACAGACTTCGCAGCCAGCTGTTAGAGTGCAGGACAATTGCAGGGTCAGTTGCTACGGTTCTATTGACTCTAACAGCCTCTCCCAGTCGAGATTCGAACATACGACGACTGGCTTATTAGGCCAACATTATACCTCGAGGCCAACTGGGAGGCAGCACTATGGGCAAAAATAAACCAAAAAAATGGACGTAATTAAGATACAGCCTGCAGCCTTTTTTGTATTGTTTATGCAGGGAGAAAATCTTCATAGACAGCACCTTCACGGTGCCGAATAGGATTCACATGGTACCAACATGCGCCCACCTGCTAAAAACTATCCTGCTGCCCGTTCCTGAACCCCTCCCGGAACTACCGTTAGGTTTTACTTCAGGAGGGAGGACGTGCCTAAGCACTCCGACTTATCCGTTGCGTGTGTGGGTTCACACAACACCCTTGTCATTTCATACCGCCACTACCCTTCACCTAGGGCCTGGACTGCCCAATCAGCCCATTACTGACCCTAGCAAGCTATGTCAGGCCCTGTCGTTGCAAGCGTTCTAGCCGTTGCAACTCCGTTATCACCACCGTTGCCGCCCTATCGACGGCACCCCATGCGCGCTGCTCAGCGCACATTCTCTGCACAATGTTGTCGGCGTTGGTGTCTTCCCCAACGACCGCCAGCATCACCCGCCGAGTGGGCGTGAACCGCGGGCAGTGAAAAATCACAGGCTCCGCCGTTTCCTCGGCTACCGTGCAAACGGGGCAAAAGGGTGAATCTACCCGCCCGCGCGTATGTAGATACTTCTTAAAGCATCCATGTCCCGACAGAAACTGGGTAAGGAAAAAGTTTACCTCACCATGACCTCTGCCGATCCAGGACGATATGTTCTGGATCAGCCTCTGGGTCCACCTACCATGGTCGGTGTGATCCCATTCCGCCTGCCAACGCCTAATAGAGTCCAGCCTAACTCTGTCCCTAGCGCCCCTGACGTTCCTCTGCCTATGGCACTCGATATCCTCATCTAGGAGTATGCATATGGGAATCATGGCTGCAATAACCCCAATCGCATCCAAAGATATGGTACGGTAGCCGCACGCAACGCGCAATGCTAACAGCCTGAACACCTTGTTCAGACATGCCTGATTGTGCTTACTCTCCAAAGCCGGGGCCCATGCTGGTGCACCGTATCGTAGCACTGACATGGCACGCTGGCCATCAGGCATCTCTTACTGCTGCTAGGGCCGTAGCCGTTCGGCGTGATCCTGGACAGCGCAGTAACCGCCGTTGACGCTTTACCACAGGCATAATCCACATGGCTGATGAAGTTCAGCCTGTTGTCTGCCATGATACCCAGGTACTTCACACTTCGTTTGGAGACAATCACCTGTTCCCCAACGATTATTTTGGCCTCTAGGGCCGACTTGCGGTTACTGACCATCACCGCTTCCGTCTTATGGTGGGCCAATCGTAGATTGACGCCCGCCATCCAACCCTCTATTATGCTTATGGCGTCTGATGCCAGCATTTCCACCTCCTCTAGAAACTCGCCTACCACTGTAAGGGCGATATCATCGGCGAAGCCAGTGATCTCGACTCCAGTGGGTAGTTCGAGCCTCAGCACCCCATCGTACATGGCATTCCAAAGCGTCGGACCGAGAATCGAACTCCCGCTGTCACTTTGTACCTCTTCGCCCCATCCGCCGTGTCGTACACTAGCGTCCGGTTCTCGAAGTAACTTTTAAGCAACCTGCATAGATGATCCGTAACCCTCATCCTATGCAGCGCTAACGCAATTGCACCCTAGTTAGCGCTGTTAAAGGCGTTTTTGACATTGATTGTGACTATGGCACAATACCTGTCGCCTCGCCTTTTCCGTTTCATAGGCTTCTCCGCCCTCTCCACCACGGACTTTATGGCATCTACAGTGGACTTCCCCTTTCGGAAGCCAAACTGCGTGTTTGCCAGTGCGACATCACTTTCCACCACAGGCGTTAGCCTGTTTAGGATTACCCGCTCTAGCAATTTGCCTAGCGTGTCCAATAGGCAAATTGGCCTGTACGACGAGGGATCACCAGGCGGTTTCCCCGGCTTTGGCAGCAGTACCAATCTTTGGACTTTCCATTTGTCTGGAAATTGGCATATCTCTAGGCAATTCTGAAGCGTCTCTCTAAACATATCGGGATATGCTTGGATCGCCACTTTGAGTGCCTCGTTCGGAATCCCGTCAGGACCGGGCGCTTTCTTCGTTTTCAAACCCCTGGCAATTACGATGAGTTCCTCATTCGTGACCGGAATGAGGACATCATTCGATTGACCGTACGGGGTCGGAGGCCACCAAACTGGATCATGTTGCGGAAAGAACCCTTCCACGATGACTTTCAAAAACTGAAAGGGCAGGTTTCCTGCGGCGCGGATGTACCCTTCATCTTTTTCATCACCACCTGGTATGCACCGCCCCAGGGGTTTGAGTCCGCATCGCGGCATAGCTCCTGGAAACAGGATTTCTTGCTACGCCTAATCTCCTTCTTAAGCGCTTACCTGGCTGCTCTAAGTTCGACTCCCCGAGCTTCAGCATCTGCATCGGTCCGGGCCCTCTGCGCTAACCTTCTCGCTCTGTGGCACCTGGAGCGGAGCTGGGCAATGGTATCACTCCACCAGTATACCGAGCGACGACTGTTCATTGGCTGCCCCGTCCTGGGCATAGTGGTATCACATGCCCGTACTAGGACGTTGGTTAGCTCACGAGCACTCAGGTTCGAGCGGGTGCTCTCTGCACTGAGTGCTTCAACGGACAGGTCTTTGTCGAAGGACTTCACTTTCCACCTCCTCCCTGTCGACTTCAACCCGCGTGGCCGTAGCGTCCGTCGTTCAATCGTGTACCATATAGCTTGGTGATCGCTATGCGTGTACTCATCTGACACCCTCCAGCCCATGTTGACAAGCAACGTTGGGCTGCAGAAGGTGACGTCGATGATCGATTGTTGTACCCCCTGCAAAAGGTACTGACGGATCCCACGTTAGCCAGATTTACATCCAGCTTGGACAGAGCCTCCAGCAAGCTTTGTCCCCTCGAGGTAGTGCACCTGCTACCCCATTCGACAGCCCAGGCATTGAAGTCTCTTCCAATGACAACGGGCTTGCGGCCCGTGAGTTCGTCGGTGAGCACGTCTAGCATCCGGTCAAACTGTTCCGGCGACCAGCTAGGTGGAGCGTAGCAGCTACAGATGCAGACGCCATCGACCACCGCGATCACGAACCCCTCTTGGTCGGACGACACCACCTCCTGGATCGGGTATATACCCATCACGGCAATCGCTGCCATCCGACCCTTGTCGATTACCCAGTTTGTGCCGCCCCGGGGGACCCGGTAGGGATCCGCGATAATGGCAACATCGCACCCCGTTTCGGCTGCCGTTTGCCAAAGCAACTCCTGTGCCGTTTCACAGTGGTTTAGGTTAATCTGTGGTTTAGGTGGTTTAGGTTAATCTAATGATGCAGGTTATCATCATTATCGTTGCAAGGCCCGCCTATAAACCGCACACAGTGTGCCACCTGTGGCATGCTTATTTCCCGCTTCTGCTGTGCAGAGCAAGCACCTGGGGGGTTTGCTACATCCCCTGGCGAAGTGGCCATCTTCGCCGCACCACCTGCACAACTTAGACCGATCGGGAGCCTTACACTTGGCCGCCCGATGGCCAAAGCCCATGCACCTGAAACAGCGTTCTATACGCCGTTTGTACAGTGTACATACTGACCACCCCACCTTTGTTTTGCTAGACGTCAACATTTTGTTGGCGGTTTCCTCCGGCACGTTTAAGGTTGCGGTTTGCATATCTCCATATGCCTTCCGCAACCGGATGTCTGCGGGTGCCACATCAACTTTAAGCTGATCCCGCAGAGCATCCCTCAGGTCAACTGCCGTCGTAATCTCGTTGAGGTTTTTACACTCGACAAGAACACGCCGCGGCAGCGCCTTTACTTGACCCGCTTCGCCCAGGGACTGCTCAACCAGTTCCCTGTAATTCGAACTCTGGGCCGTTGGGTCCTTTTTGAGTTCGAAGAGCATTTCGCCGGCCTGGGTTAGGCGGGTCTTCACTACAATGGCCCCAAGCTCCTGCTGCTTGGGGTCCACCCGAACCTTACGCAGTAGGTCAGCATACGACAGCTTACCTGTCAGCTTCACTACTAAGGCGTCGCCCTTATGGACACGCCTTGGCTTTGGCTTTGCAGCTGTAGCCTCGCTCGGTTTCGGCCTAGGCGGTTTAGGCGGTTTACGCCTAACCACCCGCCATTCCTCTTCCCCGGTCCCGCCAGCACCATCCGGGACCGCCTCCGCACGTTCGCTGGTAGAGGCGCGAGCCAGGGTCGGCAGCCTCTTGGCCACCAACGTTGGTCCATGGTCGGGCGTAGCCGCCTTGCGCTTGGCAAGCGGCGTACGCGCCTGACTAGACATGGCCACAGCCTTAGCAGCTATGACCAGAGCTTCGGCGATTTCGCATCGCTGCAGAAGCTCCTCCCTCTCCACCTCGGCAGCTATGACGGTAGAGCGGAGGCTCACCGCCAGCTTTTTAATGTCGAGGTGGACATTTGACCTAGAGTTGATGAACGAGTACAACTCGTCCACCAACTTTTTGGCTTTCTCCAGCTTGCTACTGGCTGGAGGAAGCCCAACTTCTGTCTCAAGAGGGTGCACCACGCCCTCCGTTGACATTTTCCTACCGCTGTCGCCCGCCCTCTTGGCTGAGCTAGCAGCGGTGGCCACCGGCGTTCTAACTGGGGTGTTAGACTTTGGTGGAGTCAACTTCCTCTTCGGTATCGCCCCCGTTTTCAAGGGGCTTCCCTGTATGGGCTGTGCCCCCGATTTCGGCGGGCTTCCCTTCTTGGGTCGCCCCCCGATAACGGGGGGCTACCTGTCTTTGCCGTTGGTGATCTCGCCAACTTACTACTTTTGGCAAAGATATCAATCATCTTTGCCACCAGTAGTACCCTCATTCGTACCCTCGTTAAAAGTTAGGAATTTATCCATGCTTATGGGTCCCAACTCTAGGCCGCTATCTCCACTCGTAATTGTGTAGTCGCCTTAACGATCCCATGCTGATCTATGCAAGCAGGGAGGCCATGGCTAGGGACACTCCCCCTACCCTTCATGGGGGCAGAGATGTCAGCATCCGATCAGCGTTAGTCAGGAATGTATCATCTGAGCCTACACCACCGCACATTGACGTGAGTGACGAGCTTTGAACGTACCTAGAGACCAGCCACGGTTTTAACGGGACGGAAGGCAGCTGTACCATTAGCCTACTCGCCGTTTCGGGAAGGTACCACCCTTCCTTACCTAAGGTAGTAGAATAGCACAGCCGTCAGCCCTATAGCGCCGAATCTAAACGTTTATTCTCGCCCGTCCAGTACACCATAATTAGGATCTTCCTGGAACCAATCCTATTGTGCCCATGGCACTCCTGACCCGGCTTTTTTGCTTAAAGTTCTCAGTTCTAACAGGACGCTACGGCGCCCGCAGCTGGCTTATAGGAGTTGAGCCCCGCTCGCCTCTTTACACCACTGCGCCACGCTACCCTCAAGCACAGCGTGCCCCCCTTTCCCTGTTAGCACACAACTGAGGGTGTAACCAAAGACTGGTATTTGGGGAAGGGAAGCCCGCCGAAATCGGGGGCACAGCCCATACAGGGAAGCCCCTTGAAAACGGGGGCGATACCGAAGAGGAAGTTGACTCCACCAAAGTCTAACACCCCAGTTGCGTCCCGGCCGGTACTGCGTGGAGGTAGGGATAAGAGTTCCCGCTCCCATCTTATTGGCTATATGGAGTCGCGCAAAGTCGAATGCGACTTTGTTCGGCATCTTAACCTCGCTGGGTTAGAGCCTTAACCGGCCTGCAGCCTGATCAAATATAAGTGATCGTATGTAAAGTTTTCCGCAAAATCGCGAGGTGCCCACCCCTTTCCTATTTGGCATTGGGTAGTGCCTCATTTTGCTCATTTCTCTATTTTGAACATTTTTCACCCTTATTAGACTATACCAAGCAAGGCTTTGAGAAAACGAAACTTGAAAACCTAATAATTTGGTATAAAGTAGTCTGCAGAGTCGAGTAGGGTAGGGAGTTTAGAGCACATAAATTTTTTTGGTTAAGCTCTCGTTACCAAACCGATTATACCAAACGTGACATTGAGAGCTGCGATTTAGCCGTTGCACATAGGAGTATTTGCCCCAAAAAGCTGGCCAAAATTCTAAATTGCTTCATTCCAGTCGATATTGATGAAACACGATCAGAAATTAAATATTTCCCAATTCTGCATATAAAGTTAAAGAAATTGCCAACTAATCCCCTGTAAAGTGCAATTCGTGTCTTTCTCTTATATTTATAAAAAACCGATTAAGAACATAACCATTTATTAGGTGTTGGGATGTGTGTATGTATGTGTGTCTGTATGTGTGTGAGCACGTAGAGGTGTATGTGTGATATAAAAGTGTATGTATGTATGTAAATGTGTAGGTGTGTACGTATACGTATAGAAGCATCACCTTCTAGTCTTTTGTTTCATAGTCGCTGCATTCCTCAAGTTCTTCAGTTTGAAATTGATTTGCCTCCAACATCTTCAACGTTTCGGTTGAAAAAGGTTTGCTTTTTTTTCTTGGTATCGGCCTTGAGCTACTAAGGATTGGATCCGAACTAAGCAAAAGTCTATTCAAAACATCTCTGTTGCATGGTGTTCTTGCCTACCAAAGTTTTATTTAGTTCAGTATATTGTTTTTTATTAAGAATAATTTAAACATACCTTCCGAAGTTTAGTCTGTAATTTCAAAAGTGTTTGAAACCGTGAATACATAATATGAGAATAAAAGAAATCTAAAATTAACTAAGCCCATTGTGTACTTCCTCTAATCACTCTAGAACTCGATGGCAAACCCAATAGAAGTCAAATCATATACCTCAATGATCAGAGCCGAATAACTTTCGTTAACCTCCGCAAAAGTGGTCAGTTTACTGATTTGTTGATCGGACGATAGTCATTAATACGGTACATGTACGGTAACCATAATGAGGGTTCTCCGTAACATTGAATAACATCTTTTTCTCTATAAATGACTTTGAACGAGTGTGTGAAATAATTCAGGGCGAGACAAACGCAGACTGTGACTGTTGCCGGCGACCTGCAAGTATGCCTTTTTTACCCGTTACCCCGTTCGAAAGGTGTCGGTCTTATTCCCATGGAACGTTTTTCAAGAAGGCGATTTTTATACATTTATTAATCTATCATATTTCTACTTAAATCACACTGATGAAAAACAATAATAGCTAGAATATATAAAATCTTAAAATTTAGTTTGAAACTTCTTCTGAGAAATAAAGCTTAAAACCTACTCGCGAAAAGTTACAACGGGCTGCGCATCAGCGACAATCGCGTTTGTTTTGTTTATTATTTTGATATTTGACGATTTAAAGAAAGCTCGATCTGTTTTAAAACATCTGAAATAATGAATACAAACATGTTGAATGTTTAATAACACAATTGATTAATGCATTCTAGTAAAACTCTATGGGTGCTGGTCTTACCCCCTGTGCCGGTCTTACCCGCACGACTCCTACCTTAAAATAATTAAATGTCTAAAAAACGACAAAGCGGAACCATGCGGAAGATTGTTCGATTCCACTATATTCTGTGATGTTTGACCTATCTGATGGTGATTGAAATTTTGCCGGGACATGCTCGGAAGGTTACTAAAACATTGATTAAAGTATCAAGATCTTACCACTATTTTTGGGGTAATTTTCGTAATCACTATTCGTATCGAATACATTCATTTATTTTATGCAATTATACATGAAAACTATTGAAAAACATTCTTCTTTGCTGATAAATACTTGTCCATGGTGAATGGACACTATTTCACTCAGATTTTTAGCTTTTTGCACCAACGAGCGGAAGAACGCATTTTAAAAGCGAAAAAATTTACTGCCGAATGGCGTTCTAAATAGGTAGCTTGCTGAGGGAAGAAAAGCATGAATTCACTTCAAAATCATACTAACGTGACTAGTAGGATATGCTGAGATTACAGATACTACATATAAATAAAAATCATGCATTTCATATTTCGAACTTATGGCCAACTATTTGGGTCAAATACTCCTATGTGCGTTGATGCGATTGGGATGGTTATTTCTCCGGAAATCAGCAAGATATGAACGGGTCTAGAGAGCCTTAGAGAGCTGCCATCTGAAACAAATAATCTAGCAATAATGCAGCTGCGTATATTAGTGTTGCCGCACGCACAGATTATTCCGTGATCAACAGTCATTTGGAATAAATAACTTTTATATAATGTAGATATGTAATTCCTTTTCATGATAATTTTACTACAGTACTGTTATTGCTAATTTTTTTGAGAACCATCGATTAAAACTAGAGATTTTGAGTTCCACGATGCTACATATAATAATAACATACTCAAGGAACCTTTCTCTGAAGTTTTTATCTAGAATAATTCATAAAAAGCTGCTAAAAATTTAGAAAAATCTGCTCAAATATTGTTCTCGGTTTGAGATGGCGTCCCTCTTTCTACAACAGGCTCTCTAGTCGTTACACTTTTGGAGGCTCTCTAATCGGTGTTTTGACAAGTATGCTGTTCGATTGGACTTACTTTTGACAACGATAGGAATTTTCGGTTTAAGATGGCGGCTCTCTAAGGCTCTCTAAACGGATCCTGGTGGGATTATTGTGGAGAGAAGCTTGAGGTTAGGTCACTTGCTACACTACGTCCAACGAGGCTCGCTATAGGTTCGTAGAATGTACCTGACTCATTCTTTCTGTATGGTTTACATTTACAGGCACTCTGTAAGAAAGCTTTTTACTTTTAGCCAGAAAACTTTTGACTTTAACTTCAATTTTCAATTATTTGACGTGAACTTTTTTTTTGTATACCCGAAGGACATTGGATGAAAAGGCTATCGTGACAGTCTTACTGATCGTCTTTTGTGTCAGGCCCCGATTCATAGACACAGAATACGGACTGCTTATATCCATTGATGGAGTTGATGTGGACAATTGTAGCCCTGTGCCCAAATTCGGTACTACATGATTAACAACGCCAACAACCGTTTTGAAATTTAGGCTCTATACTTGATATGGAGTAAGAAGGAAACTTCCGAAGAAGTTGTTCCTTGATAATGCAAGAGCCCCGCAATTACAGAACAGATACGCTGAACTTTCGGGTTCAGAGTCTCAAAAGCGGCAGGTGTCGAAAATACCTTGATGGTATTCTTTAAATGATTAAGAGTGGGGCTGTGTCCTGCTAGGAGTCCCGTGATTGAGTGTAGTTCACTATGAGTCAAATTAAGTAGTTTTTTAGTTACTGCTAGATTTGAGTAGATAAACTGTTTATCTTGGCTACAACCCTGTGTTTGATTCCAACGGGATACTATTTCTAGCTTTTTCCATGTCATCAATTCGCCTTTCACGGCGGATGTGAAGGTGCCCAGAAACGGTTCAGGGCCAATAAATTCCTGTACCGATCCTTGTCTTGCTAGGTTGTCAGCAAATTCATTGCGCTCGATTCCGCAGTGACCGGGCACCCTAAGTAATAAAAATTTATTTTGGCGGGAGAGCTCCCTCAATGCTGCGCTGCACTCCCAAACTAATTTGGACACGCATTAGGTGGACTTGAGTGCCAGTAGTGCTGCTTGGCCGTCTGTGAAGACACCGATTTTCGCATGCCTGTACTTTTGTTGCAAGCATATTTTTGTACAGATGTATATTCGTGCCAACGTAAGAGCACCACAATCACTAGACACAATCGCGGACAAGACACTCTAACTCTTACAAAATGTCAAAAATAAAGCAAATTATTTTGAACTTAATCGTCGACCGATTTCAGGCATCATATGCCTATTTTCAGGACGAGAGCCGATGTCCTTTGCAACCGTAGTGCGCTGAACTCGGCATCCTTCTTCACATGAAGATGCAAAGGCGGTAAGCATGGCATTGTCTCCATGGTTGCAGTAGGTGTTGTACGCATGGCACCGATTTGGCGTGGGCAGTCACCTCATTCACCTTTGGTCACTATACGACTGCAGCATAGGTTATCCTAGGCCGTATAATAGTAGTATTTGACCAAAAGGCTAGTTGAGGTTTCAATCCCCAGGTTTTGCCAAACAGGGAGCACGCCCATATAACCGAAGTTGCTTTCTTAAGGGGACATAAACGACTAAATTTTTTGAAAAATTCATTATTTTTTTATTTCAGATTTTGATTCTACAATCTTTTCCGCTTATTTTGATACTAATTTTGCAATGATCCGACCACAGGAAGTGGCCGAAATGCGATCATACACGTAAGCATTCCAGTGCGGCGTAGAACAACCTCGACGGAATAAAACGCCGCTCCTGAAAAACCGCGATTTTCAAACTTTATGTACCTTTTTCTCAGAAACTACACAACGTATTGAAACAAACTTTTTTTTTGTTTTGTTGGTAGTAGCTGGGCAAAGATTTTTATAACTTTTCAGCTTTGTAAACGAAATACAGCTTGAGAAAAACGAAAAAGAAGAAGAAAACGAATTTTGTCTTCTTTTTCTTTTTTCTCTGATTGTGTTTCGTTTACAAAGCTCAAAAGTTATAGAAGTTTTTGTCAGGCTACTACCAACAAAACAAAAAAAAAGTTTTTTCATTCGGATCATTACAAAATTAGTATCAAAATAAGCGGAAAGGACTGCAGAATGAAAATCTGAAATTAAAAAACTAATGAAATTTTCAAAAGTTTTAGTCGTTTACGCGCAAGTTTTATGAGAAGGTGAACCAAACTCGGAAGGGCTACACACCGAAACCTGACATGTGTAGGGACGAGGGAGGGAATCTAATTACAAACGAGCGCGAGGTGGTCGACAGGTGAAAGCAGTTCTTCGATGAACACCTCAATGGCGAAGTCGCAGAAGGAGGCGGAACTGAAATTAACCTAGGAGCGCTCATGGAAGATAGTGATGTCCTAGCACCTGATCTCCAAGAAGTCAAACGAGAAATCAGGCTGCTGAAGACCAATAAAGCCGCTGGGAAGGACCGCCTACCGGCAGAGCTTTATAAACATGGCGGAGAAACGCTAGCAAAGGCTCTACACTGGGTTATTTCGAGGATTTGGGAGGAGGAAAAGCTACTGGAGGAATGGATGGAAGGAGTGGTTTGTCCCATCTACAAAAAGGGTGATTGGCTAGACTGCTGCAACTATCGTGGTATTACGCTGGTAAACGCCGCCTACAAGGTACTCTCCCAGATCCTGTTACGCCGGCTGTCACCGATAGCACAAGGTTTCGTAGGGAATTATCAGGCGGGTTTCATGGGGGCTCGCGCAACTACGGACCAAATTTTTACTATCCGACAGATCTTGCAGAAATGTCGGGAATACAACGTGCCCACGCATCACATCTTTATTGATTTCAAAGCAGCATACGATACAGTCGATCGAGACAAGCTATGGCAGATAATGCACGAATACGGTTTTCCGGACAAACTGACGCGACTGATCAGAGCTACATTGGATCGAGTGATGTGTTTCGTACGCATCTCTGGGACACTCTCGAGTCCCTTCGAGACGCGACGAGGGTTGAGACAAGGTGATGGTCTATCCTGCATGCTGTTCAATATCGCTCTTGAGGGGGTGATCCGTCGAGCGGACATCGAAACGAGAGGCACGATTTTTACCAAGAGTAGCCAACTTCTAGGCTTTGCAGATGACTTCGATATCATTGCCAGGAACTTTGCGACGGCGGAGGCAATCTACGCCAGACTGAAAGCGGAGTCTAGGAGAATTGGGCTAAAAATAAATGCGTCGAAGACCAAATACATGAAAGGAAGAGGCTCAAAGGAAACAAGTGCGCGCCTCCCACGGACGGTAACCGTTGACGGCGACGAACTAGAAGTGGTAGAGGAGTTCGTGTATTTGGGATCGCTGGTGACCGCGGACAACAACACTAGTAAGGAGATCCAGCGGCGCATCCAAGCGGGAAATCGGGCCTACTTTGCCCTTCGTAAAACGCTACGATCAGGAAGCATACGCCGCCACACGAAGCTAACAATGTGCAAAACCATTATTAGACCGGTAGTTCTTTATGGACTTGAAGCCGTGACGCTGCTTACGGAGGATATACGCGTCCTTGCCGTGTTTGAGCGGAAAGTGCTGCGGACGATATTTGGCGGAGTACAAACTGAAAGCGGAGAGTGGCGGAAGCGTATGAATCACGAGCTACAGGCACTGCTTGGGGAGACTCCCATCGTACATCTAGCGAAAGTTAGCAGGCTACGGTGGGCCGGACACGTCGTAAGGATGCCGGACGAAAGTGCGACGAAAATAGTCCTCTTCAACAACCCCACCGGCACCAGGAACAGGGGGGCCCAACGTGCACGATGGCTCGACCAGGTCGAAAGCGATTTGCGACTTCTGAGACGACTAGGAAATTGGCGACGAGTGGCCCAAGACCGAGTTGAATGGAGACGAGTGCTTGAAACAGCACGAGCCACCCCGGCTCTATGCTGCTGAAGAAGAAGAAGAAAATTGTTTCCGTTGTTTTCAAAATATTGTATTTTTATATAAAATAAACCTAGTTTCGGCCTTCTGCTGCACTTTTTCTTTTCTGCATGGGGCACATTATACTGCAGCTGTGGCATTTTGCACCGCGTAGTTGAATTACCTGGAATTTGGACGTTGGTAATAAATTATTTCTACCACGGTTACTCTACAATACTAATTGAATTAAATAATGGCAATTGACTTCAACTCAGATCTGTTTACCTATGTTTATAGCCACATTTGCAAGGGGGGCAAATTGCACCACCGCAAGTGGGGCATATTGGCCAGCTTTTACTTATTTGAAAAAATATTAAATGCTAAAGCAAATCAAGCGTTTCATACCGTTATTTTTGGCAGAGATGTCTTTTTGAAGTTCACTTCACGCAATCGAATCACAACAACCGGTTATTTACAGATGTTGACAAGAAAATAGCTTATGGAAAGACGCCAAAAGTTACATCGGAAGCTGCTCAAAAACAAATTTATTTTTGTTTTGATTTTACAGCATGTGACAACTATCATATTTGCATAGTAGGCTAGTTCCATCAAATACAATGGTTTATAGGTGTTTTTGCATTTTAATTTCGCTTGTTTAAGGAAAAACGAAGGGGGGCACATTGGCCAGGGGGGGCACGTTATACACAATTCCCCTATCGATAATTATTCCGCGTTGTTTGACTTCATTACTAAAGATCAATCTGACACCATTCAGTATAAGGGGTGCAATATTTTTTGACGTAGGACTACGTTTTACGGCAAGTTTTGAGATAGGGTGTCATTCTAAAAAATCGAAAAAAGCGAGCGTCACGAAAAATGAAAGGTTTTGAACGCTAATAGCTCAGCGGTTTTCCGATCGATTTTCAATATTCTTACACCAATCAATCGGAAAATTTTCTAAGAATTGACCCAAATGATGAAAAGTATGGATTCTTGATGTTGAACTATTGAAAAATTGAAAATAATGAACCTATGTTTTACCAGAATTCTCGCTTCGTGATTGGTTGGAAGATTCTTTACGATGATCTAAACCTATACCAATTTGATATCTGTGCTTGGGAAGTAAGCCAAAACAAGTGACAAAGTTTCCTCATTTCAACAAGATTTCTTAACGTTGCGGTTCAACCTAGACCACTTTGATGTCCTTGCTTGGGAAGTACGCCTGAGAGAGTGACAAAGCCCCCTCGTGCCAACAGATTTCTTACGAACGCAATTAAACCTAGTCCAATCTGATGTCTGTGTTAGTGAAGTGTGCCAGAAAAAATGACACAAGTTCGTTGTCCCAATAGATCGCAAATTCTTTACTGCGTGACGATTAAACCTCGGCGAATTTGAAGTCTGTGTTGGAAAAATGTGCTACAGCTGTAGTGTTCGGTTATAATACGGATCTCTATGAATACGCATGCTTGCCGTTTCATTAGAAGTGTAGTGAAAAGATGTGCTGTTGTTAAAATAGCATTGAATTGCTAAAATCCCTTCAACGTAGGAAACCATGGATAGTAAAAACAATCTTTAATTTCAGTAAGGTAGCAGGAAAGTAGGGGAACTGGGGGGAAAATGAACACCCTTAGCAATTTCGCCATTTTTTCCTCCAGGAACCAACCACATGCTGATCGCACTATATGAATTGAAAGCTGGATTCATATTCCACGTAGCAATATATAAAGATGTTTAAAAAAGGACTATTTGTCATGAAAAATTCCTTTCTTTCGAAAGCGTCACATTCGAGCCTGATTTTTTTCATGTGGGTAAAATGAACATGCAGTGAGGGCAAAATGAACATGTCATCGAAAACTAAAGTTAACATGCAGTTTGGTTAAATTAAACATTATTTTACATTATCATTGTTCTACATAAGCCGTAGGTATTCAACAGGGCTGTTGGAATTAAAATGGGACTCCACAAAGTTAACATAATGTATCTTCGCCACGTTCATACAATGCTTGACTTTTAGCTCGCAGGATTTTCCAGCACTCGGTCATTTTCCGTCATTTTTCGAGAGACTCGATCATTTTTGTTGTTTGAATTGCAATTATTTCGTAGCTGCTGATAAATGGAAAGTAAAACATCATGATACACACTGTTCATTTTGCCCCCATAGTGAAGTGTTCATTTTGCCCCCAAAACACAAATTGTTTTCAAGTGTTTATTATAAACAAACAGTTGATAAAAATATTTGGAATTTTCGACAGATCCGCAGGATAGTGATAAGCAAACAACACTAAATGATACCAATAGTCGAAATTTAAATTGTTTCACCAAAATAGCTTATTTGCTAATAGTGGAAATTACCATCGGCGTCAGATTTCTGCAAATATTTTTTACTTTTTCTATTTTTTTCACATTGGAAAGCTTATGATCACCACATATTGTCTCAAACAGCTTGAAATACTTCTAGGAGAAGATACCTATTGATCTGGAACAGATTTAATCGGTTTACTGGGAATTTGGCTGCCTGTTCATTTTACCTCCCCTGTTCATTTTACCCACAGTTCCCCTAATAGTTTGTGTTCTTGATTTTGTTAAATTGTTTTCAAATGCACAATCTTTTGAGAATTGAACGTATGCAATGTTACTACTTTGATAAATGTTACATACAACGCATGTAGCATGTATATATGTTGCATATAGCATGTATACATGAAGAATCGAATGATTACAAGCATGAATAGATGCCACTATCACTACAAAGAGACCTACGTAGTCCAGCGTGACCTATATATGCGGTCGTGTCTTGTACACAACCCCTCTGATTTTTTTTGTTTTGTTTTAGATTATAAGTCACTTTAACCATCTTTGGGTCATTCGCGACTTCTGCGGGGTTGGGATTTGAACCCGGGTCCTCGGCGTGAGAGGCGTGTTTGCTAAACACTACGCCGGGACTGACCCCAGGGGGTGTAATAGTATGTTTCCTTTGCCTAGTGAATGGTATAACGACTGTTTTGGTGGGTTTACATGAAGTCCCTCTTGTAAGCACCATAACATGGTGGTATTTAGAGCTCCTTGCAAGCGACTTTCATAATACTGAGTCAAACTTTCCACTGGCGATAAGTACAACATCGTCGGCGTAAGCAATGGTCTCATATTGGCTGTGATAACTTGTGGAGGAGCGCGTTGGCCACCAGTGACCAGAGCAGTTTCCGTAGATTTATCGTGTTGGTATGCATGTTGAGTTATATTGGGTATGAGTATTACTCTTACTTTCCGCCAATTCTCCGGGATATACCTACCCCATATTACATCCTTACAATTTTAAATTTTTCTATGCACTGGTTTCCTAAAATCATGTCTGTTGATCATGTTTGTGTTTTCCTGCTGAATTCAATTGAATTACATTTTTTGACGTTTAGTTGGAGCAAGCTTTTATTGCACCATGCGTAGAATACATTGATTTCATTCTGGAATGTTTTGATGTTTTCCGCATTCATTCCCATGAACAGTTTCATGCCGCCTGCGTATACAAGAGCATGTATTGAATTAAGAAGGAAGGATATGCCATTTACGCACAGGATGAAGAGAAGAGGGCCCAGATGAGAACCTTGCGGAACTCCAGAAGTGACTTGTATTGATTTGGAGAAGGTGTTTTAAAAGCGAACTATTTATTTTCGCTTTATGAGATATGATTGTAACCATTTCAAAAGTGTTTCTTCTATTCCATATTTTTCCAATTTAAAGATTAGTAAAGGTATGTCAATTTTGTCAAACGCTTTACTGAAGTCAGTGTAAAGAGCTTCTACTTGGTTGCCATTGTCCATTGCATTCAGTGTGAATGTTATAAATTCCAAAAGATTTGAGGTAGTTGAGTGGCCTTTATAAAAACCATGCTGTTGAGTTGTAATTTGGTGTTTTACTCGCAGGAAAATTTTATTATTTACAATTGATTCAAATAGTTTCGAAATACATGAGATAACGGCAATTGCACGATAATTACGTACCTATGTCAGATTTGGTACCACATTTGAAAATCGGTACCAAGTAAGATTTCCAGACTTCTGGAAAAATTCCTGTTTTCAGCGACAGTTGAACAGTTGTTGTAGCGGAGCTGTTAATTCTTCTGTCAGGTTTTTTAATAATACAGGAGAAATTTCGTCTGGCCCGAATCCTATGGATGCGTCCAGGTTCTTTAGTTCAGTGTAAATTTTATGTTCAGATATGTGGTCTACAGATGAATTTTTTGAGTGTTCAGGAAAATAGGAGAAATAATCGCGGTCTCGGTCTGTTTCTACAAATGTAGTGTATACTTCTTCAAAAAAAATTGCAAAATTGCTATTTGCGTGTCAAGATACATTGTGGATGGAAAGTTGTTGCTCTGACTTGACTTCATTTTCGATTTTATGATTATATTCTTCATCTGCATTTTTTATAGCAACATGAAGCAGATCGCAAATTTCAAGTTTCTTCTGAAGATTGATGTTGCTGTTTTCTTTTTTGTAAAATTTATGTGCTTTCTGTTTTTTGTTCTTTAAGTTCTTTAATTGTGGATTAAACCACACAGGATGCTTACTGTTCTGGCTGCGCCGTCTTCTTTTCACCGGAACATGTTCCAGGACTAGATTGTTAATTACTTCATAGAATTTTTCTACTTCGTCATTGACATTTCCTTCCTTACTTATTACAGAATGCCAATTTATTAAATGTAGTCTACGTTTGACTTGCTCGAAGTCAGTTTTATGGTATTCCGGCACTTCTTCGTACTCCCAGTCGCTGGGGTAAGAAACATGCATGAAAATTGAGTATTCTATTGCTGTGTGAAATGTTTCATTTATCGATAATGGGGTTAATGATGCATTCACACAGAAGTCTTCAATGCAGTTGCTGAATAAAAGGTCCAAATATGAGTTTTGTTTATTTTTAATAGGGTTTATTTGATAGAACCCGAATTCTGACGTTGTGTCAAAAAGATACTACAATGTTTCATTTTCGCCTACGACTGGAAGTAAGACAAATTCGTTTTCGCCGTCTATAATAAAGTCTGCATTACGTTGATAATAATATAATAATGATACGTCGCCATAAATATGCAATTTTACTTCTGGTCCCATAAAGGGTCCCACTTGCCCCGGGTGTTCTGAAGTGCCGCCCTTATTTCGGCCATTTGTCTTGTATTTTTCAGGTGTAACTTGTTAACACACTCATGATGTTTACCTACTATCAGGAAAATATATACTTTTACGAAAGCCTGCGGCCAAAATATCATTACAAAAAAGGCGCGTCAAACTTACTACGAAAATTGAAAATAACGTTCAGTTTTGGTGTTTAAAATTCCAATTATAAATCTACTAGCTGACCCGACAAACTTCGTATTGCCACAAATTAACCTGTGTTGTACATAAATCATGAATCTAGGATGATCTTTGTCACAATCTCGAGTTTTGCAAGTTTCTGAGGAGTTCAACCTTAGATGATTCAGTTACGTAACTATGAAAGCATCCCAGGTAATTAATAAGCATCACCAATGCTATTTAAATGTAGGCTAATAAGCATTAAAGTCGCCTTAAATGCTAATTAAATGCTATTTTGGCAAAATATACAGCTACTTTACTGATAACCTTCTTATAGTGCTGACAATGCTAATTTACAGCTAATTACCGACACGAAGAATTTGAATACAATTTTAGATGCCAATTTACAACACCTATGTAGTCAAAAACATAATATACAACAACGTGCAGTATAAAATGCCAGATACGCTGATTTGCTGCTTATGTTAATGCTTATTAGTTACCAGGAATGGGTAGTTTAATATACAGATTATACAGTAAAGTAGAAAACAACTCCCCTGTCCCCTCATTGCATAGCCAGAAAGCGGATAGTAATATTCGCCATGATTGTACAACATTTCGCCGAATATCATTTTGCGAAAAACGTAAAGTGGAATGTACCATTTCACGGAAAACTTTTTTGTGGAAAGTCCCATTTCGCGATCTTCTCCTTACTCGCTGTCGCTCGTTCCAGGAAACCCAGGTAGACCTAGGAAAACAAATAAACCTAGACAGTAGTGATTTCTGCGGGGAGTTGCCTCCCCCAGTGGGCGGCGCTTCCGACGACGGGTCACCGGCAACACTCGCGGCCGTCTCGTCCTGAATGATCTAGTGTTACTATACTGTATAGATAGTTTTTGTGGTCTTGTTGTTGACTAATGTTTTATGGAAGAGTCTCGAATTTCTCGAGAGTTCGATTAGTTTTTGAGTTTCGCAAAAAAATCTGTTTTATTTGTATGAGAGTCCATATCCCCCTACCACAGGGGTGAGAGGTAACTATCATAAAATAAATTCAAGACTCCAAAATCTCCCACATGCCAAATTTGGTTCCATTTGCTTGATTAGTTCTCAAGTTATAAGGAAATTTGAATTTCATTTGTATGGAACCCCTTCGCCCCCCTCCGAAACAGGGCAGGGGTCTTAATTCATCATAGAAAAAATTTCTGCCCCCTAAAAGCCCCACATGCCAAATTTGGTTTCATTTGCTTGATTAGTACTCAAATTATAAGGAAATTTGTATTTCATTTGTATAGGAGCCCCCCCTCCTAAAGTGGGGAGGGGTCCTAATTCATCATACAAAAAATTCTTGCCTCCAAAACCGCTTACATGTCAAGTTTGGTTTCATTTGCTTGATTAGTTCTTGAGTTATGAGGAGATTTGTTTTTCATTTGCATAGGAGCCCCATCTCCTAAAGTGGGGAGGGGTCCTAATTCATCATAGAAAATATTTTTGCCTCCAAAAACCTCCGCTTGCCAACTTTGGTTCTATTCGCTTGATTAGTTTTCGAGTTATGAGGAAATTTGTATTTCATTTGTACAGGAGCCCCCCCTCCTAAAGTGGGGAGGGGTCCTAATTCATCATAGAAAAAATTCTTGCCTCAAAAAACACCCATACGCCAAATTTGGTTCCATTTGCTGGATTAATTCTCGAGTTATGAGGAAAGTTATATTTCATTTGTATAGGAGCCCCCCCTCTTAAAGTGGAGAGGGGTCCTAATTCACCATAGAAAATATTCTTGCCCTCGAAAACACCCACATGCCAAATTTTGTTCCATTTGCTTGATTAGTTCACGAGTTGTGAGGAAATTTGTATTTCATTTGTATAGGACCCCCCCCCCCCCTTCTAAAGTGGGGAGGGGTCCCAATTCATCATAGAAAAAAATTTTGTCTCCAAAAACACCCACATGCCAAATTTAGTTCCATTTGCTTAATTAGTTCTCGAGTTATGAGGAAATTTGTATTTTATTGGTACAGGAGCCCCCCCTCTTAAAGTGGGGAGGGGTCCAAATTCACCACAAAAAATATTCTTGCCCTCGAAAACACCCACATGCCAAATTTTGTTCCATTTGCTTGATTAGATCTCGAGTTATAAGAAAATTTGTATTTCGTTCGTATAGGAGCCCCCCTTCCTAAATTGGGGAGGGGTCCCAATTCATCATAGAAAAAATGTTTGTCTCCACTAACACCCACATGCCAAATTTGGTTCCATTTGCTTGATTCGTTCTCGAGTTATGAGGAAATTTGTATTTCATTTGTATGGAAGCCCCCCCTCTCAAAGGGGAGAGGAATCCTAATTCCCCTTCTAAAGAGGGGAGGGGTCCAAATTTACCATAGAATAATTTCTTGTCACCAAACACACCCACATGCCAAATTTTGTTCTATTTGCTTGATTTGTTCTCGAGTTATGCAGAAATTTGTGTTTCATTTGTATAGGAGCCCCCCCCCTCTTAGTGGAGGGAGGGGTCTCTAACCATCACTAAAACCTTTCCTGGCCCCAAAAACCTCTACATGCAAATTTTCACGCCGATTGGTTCAGTAGTTTTTGATTCTATAAGGAACATCCCGACAGACAGACAGACAGACAGACAGACAGACAGACAGACAGACAGACAGACAGACAGACAGACAGACAGACAGACAGACAGACAGACAGACAGACAGACAGACAGACAGACAGACAGACAGACAGACAGACAGACAGACAGACAGACAGACAGACAGACAGACAGACAGACAGACAGACAGACAGACAGACAGACAGACAGACAGACAGACAGACAGACAGACAGACAGACAGACAGACAGACAGACAGACAGACAGACAGACAGACAGACAGACAGACAGACAGACAGACAGACAGACAGACAGACAGACAGACAGACAGACAGACAGACAGACAGACAGACAGACAGACAGACAGACAGACAGACAGACAGACAGACAGACAGACAGACAGACAGACAGACAGACAGACAGACAGACAGACAGACAGACAGACAGACAGACAGACAGACAGACAGACAGACAGACAGACAGACAGACAGACAGACAGACAGACAGACAGACAGACAGACAGACAGACAGACAGACAGACAGACAGACAGACAGACAGACAGACAGACAGACAGACAGACAGACAGACAGACAGACAGACAGACAGACAGACAGACAGACAGACAGACAGACAGACAGACAGACAGACAGACAGACAGACAGACAGACAGACAGACAGACAGACAGACAGACAGACAGACAGACAGACAGACAGACAGACAGACAGACAGACAGACAGACAGACAGACAGACAGACAGACAGACAGACAGACAGACAGACAGACAGACAGACAGACAGACAGACAGACAGACAGACAGACAGACAGACAGACAGACAGACAGACAGACAGACAGACAGACAGACAGACAGACAGACAGACAGACAGACAGACAGACAGACAGACAGACAGACAGACAGACAGACAGACAGACAGACAGACAGACAGACAGACAGACAGACAGACAGACAGACAGACAGACAGACAGACAGACAGACAGACAGACAGACAGACAGACAGACAGACAGACAGACAGACAGACAGACAGACAGACAGACAGACAGACAGACAGACAGACAGACAGACAGACAGACAGACAGACAGACAGACAGACAGACAGACAGACAGACAGACAGACAGACAGACAGACAGACAGACAGACAGACAGACAGACAGACAGACAGACAGACAGACAGACAGACAGACAGACAGACAGACAGACAGACAGACAGACAGACAGACAGACAGACAGACAGACAGACAGACAGACAGACAGACAGACAGACAGACAGACAGACAGACAGACAGACAGACAGACAGACAGACAGACAGACAGACAGACAGACAGACAGACAGACAGACAGACAGACAGACAGACAGACAGACAGACAGACAGACAGACAGACAGACAGACAGACAGACAGACAGACAGACAGACAGACAGACAGACAGACAGACAGACAGACAGACAGACAGACAGACAGACAGACAGACAGACAGACAGACAGACAGACAGACAGACAGACAGACAGACAGACAGACAGACAGACAGACAGACAGACAGACAGACAGACAGACAGACAGACAGACAGACAGACAGACAGACAGACAGACAGACAGACAGACAGACAGACAGACAGACAGACAGACAGACAGACAGACAGACAGACAGACAGACAGACAGACAGACAGACAGACAGACAGACAGACAGACAGACAGACAGACAGACAGACAGACAGACAGACAGACAGACAGACAGACAGACAGACAGACAGACAGACAGACAGACAGACAGACAGACAGACAGACAGACAGACAGACAGACAGACAGACAGACAGACAGACAGACAGACAGACAGACAGACAGACAGACAGACAGACAGACAGACAGACAGACAGACAGACAGACAGACAGACAGACAGACAGACAGACAGACAGACAGACAGACAGACAGACAGACAGACAGACAGACAGACAGACAGACAGACAGACAGACAGACAGACAGACAGACAGACAGACAGACAGACAGACAGACAGACAGACAGACAGACAGACAGACAGACAGACAGACAGACAGACAGACAGACAGACAGACAGACAGACAGACAGACAGACAGACAGACAGACAGACAGACAGACAGACAGACAGACAGACAGACAGACAGACAGACAGACAGACAGACAGACAGACAGACAGACAGACAGACAGACAGACAGACAGACAGACAGACAGACAGACAGACAGACAGACAGACAGACAGACAGACAGACAGACAGACAGACAGACAGACAGACAGACAGACAGACAGACAGACAGACAGACAGACAGACAGACAGACAGACAGACAGACAGACAGACAGACAGACAGACAGACAGACAGACAGACAGACAGACAGACAGACAGACAGACAGACAGACAGACAGACAGACAGACAGACAGACAGACAGACAGACAGACAGACAGACAGACAGACAGACAGACAGACAGACAGACAGACAGACAGACAGACAGACAGACAGACAGACAGACAGACAGACAGACAGACAGACAGACAGACAGACAGACAGACAGACAGACAGACAGACAGACAGACAGACAGACAGACAGACAGACAGACAGACAGACAGACAGACAGACAGACAGACAGACAGACAGACAGACAGACAGACAGACAGACAGACAGACAGACAGACAGACAGACAGACAGACAGACAGACAGACAGACAGACAGACAGACAGACAGACAGACAGACAGACAGACAGACAGACAGACAGACAGACAGACAGACAGACAGACAGACAGACAGACAGACAGACAGACAGACAGACAGACAGACAGACAGACAGACAGACAGACAGACAGACAGACAGACAGACAGACAGACAGACAGACAGACAGACAGACAGACAGACAGACAGACAGACAGACAGACAGACAGACAGACAGACAGACAGACAGACAGACAGACAGACAGACAGACAGACAGACAGACAGACAGACAGACAGACAGACAGACAGACAGACAGACAGACAGACAGACAGACAGACAGACAGACAGACAGACAGACAGACAGACAGACAGACAGACAGACAGACAGACAGACAGACAGACAGACAGACAGACAGACAGACAGACAGACAGACAGACAGACAGACAGACAGACAGACAGACAGACAGACAGACAGACAGACAGACAGACAGACAGACAGACAGACAGACAGACAGACAGACAGACAGACAGACAGACAGACAGACAGACAGACAGACAGACAGACAGACAGACAGACAGACAGACAGACAGACAGACAGACAGACAGACAGACAGACAGACAGACAGACAGACAGACAGACAGACAGACAGACAGACAGACAGACAGACAGACAGACAGACAGACAGACAGACAGACAGACAGACAGACAGACAGACAGACAGACAGACAGACAGACAGACAGACAGACAGACAGACAGACAGACAGACAGACAGACAGACAGACAGACAGACAGACAGACAGACAGACAGACAGACAGACAGACAGACAGACAGACAGACAGACAGACAGACAGACAGACAGACAGACAGACAGACAGACAGACAGACAGACAGACAGACAGACAGACAGACAGACAGACAGACAGACAGACAGACAGACAGACAGACAGACAGACAGACAGACAGACAGACAGACAGACAGACAGACAGACAGACAGACAGACAGACAGACAGACAGACAGACAGACAGACAGACAGACAGACAGACAGACAGACAGACAGACAGACAGACAGACAGACAGACAGACAGACAGACAGACAGACAGACAGACAGACAGACAGACAGACAGACAGACAGACAGACAGACAGACAGACAGACAGACAGACAGACAGACAGACAGACAGACAGACAGACAGACAGACAGACAGACAGACAGACAGACAGACAGACAGACAGACAGACAGACAGACAGACAGACAGACAGACAGACAGACAGACAGACAGACAGACAGACAGACAGACAGACAGACAGACAGACAGACAGACAGACAGACAGACAGACAGACAGACAGACAGACAGACAGACAGACAGACAGACAGACAGACAGACAGACAGACAGACAGACAGACAGACAGACAGACAGACAGACAGACAGACAGACAGACAGACAGACAGACAGACAGACAGACAGACAGACAGACAGACAGACAGACAGACAGACAGACAGACAGACAGACAGACAGACAGACAGACAGACAGACAGACAGACAGACAGACAGACAGACAGACAGACAGACAGACAGACAGACAGACAGACAGACAGACAGACAGACAGACAGACAGACAGACAGACAGACAGACAGACAGACAGACAGACAGACAGACAGACAGACAGACAGACAGACAGACAGACAGACAGACAGACAGACAGACAGACAGACAGACAGACAGACAGACAGACAGACAGACAGACAGACAGACAGACAGACAGACAGACAGACAGACAGACAGACAGACAGACAGACAGACAGACAGACAGACAGACAGACAGACAGACAGACAGACAGACAGACAGACAGACAGACAGACAGACAGACAGACAGACAGACAGACAGACAGACAGACAGACAGACAGACAGACAGACAGACAGACAGACAGACAGACAGACAGACAGACAGACAGACAGAAATCCATTTTTATATAGTAGAAACCTACAAAAATGGATTTCTGTCTGTCTGTCTGTCCCTATGTTCCTTATAGAATCGAAAACTACTGAACCGATCAAAGTGAAAATTTACACGTAAGGGTTTTTAGCGCCAGGGAAGGTTCTTATGATGGTTAGAGACCCCTCCCTCCACTAAGAGGGGGGCTCCCATACAAATGAAACACAAATTTCTACGTAACTCAAGAACTAATCAAGCAAATGCAACAAAATATGACATGTGGGTGTTTCTGGAGACAAGGATGTTTCCTATGGTGAAGTGAAACCTCTTCTCACTTTAGGAGGGGGGCTCCTATACATATGAAACACAAATTTCCTAATAACTCGAGAACTAATTAATCAAATGGTATCATATTTGGTATGTGGGTGTTTTTGGAGGCATGAATTCTTTATATAATGAATTAGGTCCCCTCTCGCTTTTAAGGAGGAAGGGCTCCCATACAACTGAAATACAAATTTCCTCATAACTTGAGAAGTAATCAAGCAAATGGAACCAAATTTGGCTTGTGGGGGGTTTTGGAGGTAGGAATTTTTTTGATGACGGTTTGAGACCCCTCACACCTCAGGTAGGGGGATAAGGATTATCATTCAAATAAAACAGAAATTTTTACGTAATTCAAAAACTAATCGAACTCGAGAAATTTTAGACTCAGAATAACAAGACCACCAAAAACTATCAAAAGTAACGTTAGATAATTCAGCGCGAGACGGCCACAGGGCGCGAGTGTTGTCGGCGACCTGCCGTCGGAAGCGCCGGCCACTGCGGGGGGAGCTGCCTCCCGTAGAGATCACCTCTATCTAGGTTTTTTTTTTTCCTAGATCTACTGACCTCTATTACTTTCCTTCAGTTGGGTCACCCCTGCGAAATGGTACTTTCTACGAAAAGATTTTCCGTGAAATGGTACATCCCGTGTAAGGTTTTTCGCGAAATGGTATTCTGCGAAATTCTATATTCCGCTTTAAGGTCAACCGAGAATTGGTGTTCCGCAAAATGGTATTCGGCGAAATGGTTTGTAATTATGGCGAATATTTAAATGCTATCCGCTTTATTTTATCAGGCTAAGTAATGGGGGGAGTTGTTTTCTACTTTACTGTGAGGAAAATTTGTATATTAAAACACCCATGAACTCCCCAGATACTTGCAAAACTCAAGATTATGACAAAGGTCATCCGAGATTCACGATTTATGTACAACACAGTTTAATTTGTGGCAATACGAAGTTTGTTGGGTCAGCTAGTAATCTATAATTTTAATGCATGCGTTAGAGTTGTATCTGTCGTTTCTAGAAAAGGTTCAGCTGGAGAAAATGAGGTTGAAGAAAGTTATGAGTTCCGTTTCCACTTAAATACACCGTTTATTTCCACTTGCCTTGGGGTACCATATATAAAAAAAACTCGAGTTATCGCATTTTCCCAAAAGTTCCAAAGAAAATCTTTTGATTTTCGCTTATATTAAAAGTGTGTGAATATATTCAAATTGATCACGATCGGTGAAATTACAAAACTCAGTTGATTACGTTTCGGCCTACTGTCTTTTATTCAGCCATCATCAGATACTATTGTTAACAGAAATAAAACAATCTAATATTAAAAGTTTTTATCTCGGGATCCATGCGCCGTAGAACTAAATGTTTGTATGAAACTGTAAGAAAATTTCCTTAGCAATCAAAAAAAAATATGAGTAAGAAAAAGTTTTTCACAAAATTCTTCACGATGATGGTTAATTCTAAAGAAAAATCGAAAAAACCTTATACTACCTAATTCATAGAAAATGTTTTGAACATTTTTTTCTTGTTCACCAATTCTCTTTAAACAAAATTTTACTATACAAGTAACAAAAATTTAAGCAACAAAATACATACAAGTAACAAAAATGTTACGATAGCATTAATAATAAATCAAATTTGATATTCTAGAATCGAAAAACGCGAATTTTCAAATTTTATTTATTTTCAACATTCAGTATTTAGCGTAACGTCTCAGATATATGGATCTGCTTTATTATAGACTTTTCAGCGTTCGATAAATTATTGGCGTGTATTTTTTTACTGTAGCACAACAAAGCAGCCTAGGTTTGAACGTGAAGCGGCTAACAATATCAACCTAGAGACCAGTTACAGTAGTAAACCGTAAATTACAGCTGGATTGGATCAAATAATAAACTGCAAATACGCAAACCTGGATGTACCGTATTAAAAATGAACTCGATTGAACAATATAAGATCATTAAGTTGGGCATTATACGATACTTTACGATTGCTATTAATTTTGTTCTATGGTAAGTAATATTTATTATCAGCATTCCGACGTAAATCAGTGATGATTGCAGAAAATCCGTTATTTGCTCCCACTCCCGCTTACAACGTCTTGCTTCACGTACATTATGTGGTTTCTGTAATGTAAGAGTAAATGGTTAATACATTGCTATCTTCTTGTCATTGCTTATTCACATACATGTATATATCATAGTACAAATTGATTGAAATACTTTTACATTTATTTATATACATTTTTTGACGTAGGACTACGTCTTACGGCAAGTTTTGAGATAGGGTGTCATTCCAAAAAATCGAAAAATGCGAGCGTCACGAAAAATGATAGGTTTTGAGCGCTAATAGCTCAGCGGTTTTCCTATCGATTTTCAATATTCTTACACCAATCGATCGGAAAATCTTCTAAGAATTGACCCAAATGAAGAAAAGTATGGATTCTTGATGTTGAACTATTGAAAAATTGAAAATAATGAACCTATGTTTTACCAGAATTCTCGCTTCGTGATTGGTTGAAAGATTTTTTACGATGAGCTAAACCTATATCAATTTGATATCTGTGCTTGGGAAGTAAGCCAAAACAAGTGACCAAGGTACCTCATTTCAACAAGATTTCTTAACACCGCGGTTAAACCTAGACCATTTTGATGTCCTTGCTTGGGAAGTACGCCAGAGAGAGTAACAAAGTCCCCTCGTGCCAACAGATTTCTTACGAACGCGATTAAACCTAGTCCAATTTGATGTCTGTGTTAGGGAAGTGTGCCAGAAAAAATGACACAAGTTCATTGTCCCAACAGATCGCAAATTTTTTACTGCGAGACGATTAAACCTAGGCGAACTTGATATCTGTGTTCGAAAAATGTGCTACAGCTGTACTGTTCGGTTATAATACGACTCTGTATGAATACGCATGCTTGCCGTTTCATTGAAAGTGTAGTGAAAAGATGTGCTGTTGATAAAATAGGATTGAATTGGTAAAATCCCTTCAACGTGGGAAACCATGAAATCCATGGCATGGATAATAAATCAGTCTTTAATTTCAGTAAGGTAGCAGGAAAGCAATAGTTTGTGTTCTTGATTTTGTTAAATTGTTTTCAAATGCACAATCTTTTGAGAATTGAACGTATGCAATTTTACTACTTTGATAAATGTTACATACAACGCACGTAGCATGTATATATGTTACATATAGCATGTATACATGAAGAATCGAATGATTACAAGCATGAATACATGCCACTATCACTACAAAGAGACTTACGTAGTCCTGCGTCACCTATATATGCGGTCGTGTCTTGAACACAACCCCTCTGATTTTTTTCAATGTATTAATATATTTGCAAAACCATAGAATGGGGTTGAAATGTTTTTTCATCGATAAAAATCCGACTAATAGACAAATTAAACAATAAACGTTTTTCGTAACTTACAATTAAATTTTATGAAATAAAAAATCAACGGAGTTAGGGTAAATTAACCATTAGTGGACTCGTTAGTGTTTGAGTTGTCTTCATCTATGAATTATTGTGAACTGGTAACGCTAAACTTATAGGAATTCCAGTGTATTCTACATGGAGAGTGTGTACTAATGTATGATGACCTATTTTACATTGTTAACCATATAATGGACCTTCACCTGTTGAAAATAGCCTTATAAAGTCTTAAAATATTTTAAGGCATCAATAATTAACTGCATTTAGATTTTTATAACCTAGAATTTGTGTTATGCTTAGTACTTTCCGTTTCATGTCAAATATTCTCATAAATAAGAAGTACAAGTTAATAAACGCCAATAAACGCTCTACCCGAGGTCCATTATAGGTTAAGGCTCCACTGTAGGTTAACTTCCCCTAGTGTAGAACAGCAAATTAAAATTTGATTTGTTCAAAACAGGGGGAGCAACATTGCCGTTTTCGCTCTTTTTTACTACAGCAACTTCACTACAGGGTGCGTGACGAATTTTTGCAGTAAATGACATGTTTTAGAAAATTAATACCAGGTAGTCATTTATGCGAAGAATGTTTTGTGGTTTGTTTTCTTCGGTAACATATGGGAATTGTAAATTAATTCATTAAAAAAAATCGCCTTCCCTTTCAATCACTGTTGATAGACGCTTCCGGAAACTGCCGCATGCACGTTTTATCATGTTTCGATCCAAAGTCCGGTAGTAGCTCCTCCTCCCAAATCTTGACAATGACCCAATGCAGCGCTCTAGCCAGTGCGCCTCCACCGTATTTCAGAAGCTCGCCGGGTAGCCTGTCAGCCCCAGCTGCTTTATTGTTCTTCAGCCGACCGATCTTGCTACCTCCTGGAGGTCGAGGACTGGTATTTTATCGTCTTCTGCACGTGCTCCAAGATCTATTGCCATATTGTCACCTCCAGGTTCAGCAACATCGCTGTTAAGGTGTTCGTCATAATACTGCTTCTACCTCTGGATCACCTCACGTTCCTTCGTGAGAAGATTACCGTCTGAGTCCCGACACATATCGGCTTGCGGCACATAGCCTTCGCGCGAACGGTTTAACTTCCGTTCATCGTTAGCACGGTACAGTTCTTCCATCGCCTCGCGATCTCGTTCTTCCTGTTGGCGCTTTTTCCTCCGAAAGACCGAGTTTTGCCTGTTCCGTGCTTGTTTATATCGCTGCACATTCGCCCTCGTAGGGTGTTGCAGCGTTCTCGCACTTGCTACATTCTTCTCCTGCACTAATTGCTCGCATTCGCCGTCGAATCAATCGTTTTGACGTAGGAGTACGTCTAGACCAAAAGTTTTGAGATAGGATGTCATTCCAAAAAATCGAAAAATGCGAGCGTCACGAAAAATTATAGGTTTTGAGCGCTAATAGCTCAGCGGTTTTCCGATCGATTTTCAATATTCTTACACCAATTAATCGGAAAATCTTCTAAGAATTGACCCAGATGAAGAAAAGTGTGGATTCTTGAAGATGAACTATTGAAAAATTGAAAATAATGAACCTATGTTTTACCAGAATTCTCGCTTCGAGATTGGTTGTTGGAAATGACGTCATCAAAGTAGAAACGGGTTTTCACGCGTCGACTTATAATTCAGTCGATTTTTAACAGATTTCCAAGATATGTACACCAATTGATCGGGATCGGAAAATCGATTGAAAATATTGAAAATACAGGAAACTATTGATTTTGTTTTTGAAACTGAATTTGAAAAATATTTGTTTTTGAATTGATTTTGAAAAATTGAATTATTTTCATATTTTTGCCTTCCCTCGTCAGTGCTTCCCTAGCACGGATGACAGAAATATATACGATATAAGCTATGGGTTAAGCTTCCTTATGATTGTATTTAATTTACGCCCTATAGAATCCGATCGAAAATTGTTGAGCTTCAGCTGTTGCTGCTTCCCACGGATAAGGCAACGAAGACATGCAAATTCACCAAGCGAGGTGTTGGAGCTGGAGCAGTCGTTTCGCTGCCGTGAAGGAATATCTGGCTGCTGAAGTTCTGGAATTGGCAGGAAATATGCTGCTCGCGACAACGAAACGATCAGAATTATTGTCACTTGCAGCTGGCCATCCGCAATAACGAAGAGTTGAACAAATTGCTGTCCCGTGTCACCACTGCTATGAGAAGTGTCTTTCCGAACATTCAAACTGTTTTGTTGCTGCCCAAGAAGACGGAAAAGAAGGCTTAAATTTCCAGCATATCACGTCGAAAATCCGTTCTTTTAAGAACGAAACATATGTTAATGAAGATTTAAGGAATTTTCCCTCACTGATTTTAATTCTATTTAGTTCAGATTGATCTAATTGTTCGCTTCTAATCAATTAATTTTAACCGATCACCTCTCGCGCTTCTGTTCGCTTGTTGCTGCTGGACGCTGGTTGAGTTGGCCGTCTCGGAAGGTAAGAAGCAGCCAACAAATATACCAGCTCCAAGTAAATGTGTTCGGTCAAGCGTCAAAATGAATGAAACCGTGGGTTTAATAAAATGAAAGAGTCTTAGTAACATCTTTTGCATCTTACCATCTTAGCAACACAAATTTATCCATCACCAATGCTACAGTAATAATACGTAGCGTAGTTTTTCTTTGGCAGCAAAAGGCGAACGGCTCACTGCTAACTTTGCACTTTTGTTCAGACTGAAATTGAAATGTTCTATTTTATTTAACGTAGATGATAGAATGAAGGACCATGAAAAATAGGTGTGGCCGATTCTTGTCACTTGTTATACACCGTCGAGAGTTTTGAGCGCATGCAGACTGCAACTAGGAAATGGTCCGAATCTATATTCGTTCTGCGGTAGGTACGAACGTTTATAACATCAGAGATGAATTTACCGTCGATTAGAATATGGTCAATTTGGTTTTCTGGTTTCGTTGGTCTGGTGATCTCCAATGGCCTTGTGGATATCTTTGCGGGGGAAGAAGGTACTTCGCACTACCATACCGCGGGAAGTGGCAAAATTTACGCATCGTGGGCCGTTGTCGTTCATTGCGGCATGCAGGCTGTTTGGCCCGATTACCGGTCTATATATAGCTTCCCGTCCTACCTCCGCGTTCATGTCACCGATGACGATTTTCACATCCCGTCGCGGATAGCCATCATACATCTGCTCCAGCTGCGCGTAGAACGCCTCCTTCTCGTCATCGGGTCTCCCTTCGTGAGGGCAGTGCACATTGATGATACAGTAATTGAAGAAACGGCCCTTAATCCTGAACTTGCACATCCTTGCGTTGATCGGTTGCCAACCAATCACACGCTGGCGCATCTTTCCCAGTACTGCCCCTAACCCCCTGTCTCGCCGGAGGACCATCGTTCACAGCACTGATTAGAGTCCCTGCTGGCACGAGGACAAGTATAATAATCAGCCGCCCCTAACATGGAGAACAGACGCTGTTTGAGCCACACCCCCTTGGTGAACAGACGCTCGTGTTTGACAAAGCATTTTCTCTATCGCCATGTATGGTTACCGCGCCAGTATTCGCGTCGCATCTCCTCTCTTCGCTATTGTCAGATTAACAACATTGCCCAGGCTACGCCACATTTGGTATCTTATGATTCGTGGAGGCGTGAGGCGGGAGCTTGTGAGGACCAGAGCTGTGTTTGGCGCTCCTTCCAGATTGTCAATTCACCATTTGAATCTCTGGTTACCACCGACAACAATACGAGTAAGGAGATATAACTATGAATTCAAGCTGAAAGTCTCGCTCATTTTTCTCTCTGCAAGACGCTTCGGTCAAGGAGCATACGCCGCCGCATAAAGCCGACGATATACAAAATGCTAATCTAACTGGTAGTCTTTTATAGACTTGAAACTATAATTTTGTTGTAAGATATATGTGAACTTGCCATATTTGAACGAAAGGTGTTGCGAACAATTTTTGGTGGAGTATAAAAGGAAAGCGGAGAGTGGCGCAAGCGTATGAACCGGGAGCTGCAGGCACTACTTGGAGAGATCCCCATGGTACATCTGGCGATAATCGGAAGGCTACGGTGGATTCGCCACAACGCAAGGATCCCAGACGACTGTGCAGCGAAGTCTGTTTTCTTCAAAAATACTAGGGTAGTTTGCCAATTGTTGCTCACCACCCAATTGTTGCCCACCTCTCAGTTTTTTAATAATATCTGAGAATATCAATACTACGCTCCAATCGGGCGAAACGCAAATATATATCACTACCTTCAAAAATGTGTAGAGTAAGGAGGGGTAAAAGTGCGATGAGGGTAAAAGTGCGATTCAATGATTTATCAGTGCGGATTCCAAGTAAATTGACTACATTGGCATGGATGGGTGAGTACTTTGACAGCTCAAATCTATCATAAACATTTGTTGTTTACGAAGCATAGTTGCTGAGTTATGGGTAAATGTTATTTTAGAACAGTTTCGATGTAATATTTCGTTGTACGGCAAATACGATGTCAACCGGAGGATATTACTTGTCGACAAATTGCAGCAGCGTTCTACATTACTCAGACATCTATCTTGAAATTGCGGTGAGAAGAATTTACAAAATATATTTCGCTTTTCTATAATTTAATCAAACCCCTCAAGCGCCTAGCGGGGCAAAAGTTCGATTTACTGACGGGGTAAAAGTTCGATTCTTGGATCGAGAATATAACTCATTTTACTGACGGGACGACGACACTATGCAAGTCCTTGCGACTTGTCAGGTACTGCGCGCGACGCTGTTCGTTTGTCAGCGTTAACGGGGTTGTTCGGGAAAGGTTTCGTTTCTATCACGGAGCGAAAGAATTCCAATTTGTTTCAAACGAGATTTTTATAACAACCTAAATTTTTCGAAATTCTATTTGAATCAATTAAATAACAGTTTTGAATTAAAAGTAAAGTATTGTCAAATTGAGTTTTCGATATAACAATAAATATTTTCATTTCAATCATACATATCAGTTTGAAACAAAATGAAATTTCTGTTTGTGCGTAAAACAACCATAAATGTGGTTAAAACTACATTTTTACATTTGTTATACTATATAACAAAGGTTTAGAAATTGGTCGAAAAATACGAAATTGATCCGAGGACCGGAGGGCCGAATCACATATACCAATCGATAGAGCTCAACGAACTGAGCAATGTCTGTGTGTGTGTGTGTATGTGTGTATGTGTGTATGTGTGTATGTGTGTGTGTGCAGCTCATTTTCTATCGCCTGTTTCTCGAAGATGGCTAAACCGATTTGACTGCTTTTACTTTTGTTTGAAAGGTATTATCTATACCTATAAAGAAGGATTTCTGTCTGTCTGTCTGTCTGTCTGTCTGTCCTGTGTTCCTTATAGAATCAAAAACTACTGAACCAATCGGCATGAAAATTTGCATGTAGAGGTTTTTGGGGCCAGGAAAGGTTTTAGTGATGGTTAGAGACCCCTCCCCCCACTAAGAGGGGGGGCTCCCATACAAATGAAACACAAATTTCTGCATAACTCGAGAACTAATCAAGCAAATAGAACCAAATTTGGCATGTGGGTGTTTTCGGTGACAAGAATTTATTCTAGGGTAATTTGAGACCCCTCCCCTCTTTATAAGGGGATTTATAACTCCTCTCCCCTTTAAGAGGGGGGGTTTTCACACAAATTTCCTCATAACTCGAGAACTAATCAAGCAAATGGAACCAAACTTGGCATGTGAAAGTTTTCGAGGGCAAGAAAATTTTCTATGTTGAATTAGGACCCCTCCTCACTTTAAGAGGGGGGGCTCCTGTACAAATGAAATACCAATTTCCTCATAACTCGAGAACTAATCAAGCAAATGGAACCAAATTTGGCATGTGTGTGTTTTTGGAGACAAAATTTTTTTCTATGATGAATTGGGACCCCTCCCCACTTTAAGTGGGGGGGGGCTCCTATACAAACGAAATACAAATTTCCTTATAACTCGAGAGCTAATCAAGCAAATGGAACCAAATTTGGCATGTAGGTGTTTTTGGAGGCAAGAATTTTTTCTATGATGAATAAGAACCTCTCCCCACTTTAGGAGGGGGGGCTCCTATACAAATGAAATACAAATTTCCTCATAACTCGAGAACTAATCAAGCAAATAGAACCAAATTTGGCATGTGGGTGTTTTCGGTGACAAGAATTTATTCTAAGGTAAATTGTGACCCCTCCCTCTTTATAAGGGGAATTGTAACTCCTCTCCCCTTTAAGAGGGGGGGCTTCCATACAAATTTCCTCATAACTCGAGAACTAATCAAGCAAATGGAACCAAATTTGGCATGTGAAGGTTTTCGAGGGCAGGAAAATTTTCTACGGTGAATTAGGACCCCTCCCCACTCTAAGAGGGGGGGCTCCTGTACAAATGAAATACAAATTTCCTCCTAACTCGAGAACTAATCAAGCAAATAGAACAACATTTGGCATGTGGGTGTTTTTTTTGGTGACAAGAATTTATTCTATGGTGAATTGAGACCCCTCCCCTCTTTATAAGAGGAATTATAACTCCTCTCCCCTTTAAGAAGGGGGGCTTCCATACAAATTTCCTCATAACTCGAGAACTAATCAAGCAAATGCAACCAAATTTGGCATGTGAAGGTTTTCGAGAGCAAGAAAATTTTCTATGGTGAATTTGGACCCTCCCCACTTTAAGAGGAGGGGCTCCTGTACAAATGAAATACAAATTTCCTCATAACTCGAGAACTAATCAAGCGAATTGAACCAAATTTGGCATATGTGTGTTTTTGGAGACAATTTTTTTTTCAATGATGAATTGGGACCCCTCCCCACTTTAGGAGGGGGGGTCCTATACAAACGAAATACAAATTTCCTCATAACTCGAGAACTAATCCAGCAAATGGAACCAAATTCGGCGTGTAGGTGTTTTTGGAGGCAAGAATTTTTTCTGTGATGAATTAGGACCTCTTCCCACATTAGGAGGGGGGGCTCCAATACAAATGAAATACAAATTTCCCCATAACTCGAGAACTAATCAAGCAAATAGAACCAAATTCGGCATGTGGAGGTTTTTGGAGGCAAAAATATTTTCTACCATGAATTAGGATCCTTCCACACTTCAAGAGGGGGGGCTTCTACACAAATGAAATACAAATTTCCTCATAATTCGAGAACTAATCAAGCAAATGGAACCATATTTGGCATGTGGGTGTTTTTGGAGGCAACCATTTTTCCCATTATGAATTAGGACTTCTTACCTTTTTAGGAGGGGGGGGGGGGCTCCCATTCAAACGAAATACAAATTTGCTCATAACTTTAGAACTAATCAAGCAAATGGAACCAAATTTGGCATGTGAGAGTTTTAGATGGCAGAATTTTTTTTCTGTGGTGTATTACGACCCCTTTCCCTTTTAAGAGGGTGGGCTCCCATACAAATGAAATACAAATTTCCTTATAATTTGAGTACTAATCAAGCAAATGGAACCAAATTTAGCATGTAGGAGATTTTTGAGTCTTGAATTTATTTTATGATAGTTAGAGACCTCTCACCCCTGTGGTAGGGGGATATGGACTCTCATACAAATAAAACAGAAATTTTTGCGAAACTCAAAAACTAATCCAACTCGAGAAATTCGAGACTCTTCCATAAACCCGATTTAATCCACCTAGTGGTGAAAGGAACCTTTGTTATACGGTCTTACTTGCTATTTGAGATAGAAATCGACACATCTTCTGAACATAATTCATCTATCGGTTAACGTTGCGTAGTGCGTTGGTTTACATAAAATTTTTGAAAATTGATTAAGTTTAGAAAATTTGAACAAAATAGGAATACTTAAATTTTGATAGATCTTTTTTCATGAAATTGCTGAGTAAGGATAATTAAGTTGTTATTAATCTGAGTAAGTGCAAATAAAAGTAAGTTGTAAGAGGAAATCTTATCCTTTAGCGTATGAATTGTCTAGTAAAGGTCTAATTTATAGGTTGCATAGTTTCCTGTAATGCCATTCTATTTGAATCACATCAATAGAGTTTTCTTGAATAATTTTCATCAATTTTGATTAACTTTCGGTTACTCACGCTGTTGTATTTTATACAACACGTGTAGGTTTTTCAACGCCATATTGTTATAAAGTTTCGTTCCCTGCTACTTTCGGGATTGCACAAGGCAGCCATCTGGGTCCGCTGGTGTTTGTCCTATATTTTAACGATGGAATCCATTCGCTAGATTGCCCACGTCTAGCTTTCGCGGATGATTTAAAATTGTTCAACGCTGTCCGAAACATTGACGATGCTTTGTTTCTTCAACAACAGCTAAATGCATTTGCCAGTTGGTGCGAGACGAATCGTAGGCTACTAAATCCGATCAAATGTTCTGTAATCACTTTTACGAGAAAAAATCAACCGATTCACTTCAACTACAAACTCAATGGACTTCCAATTCCGCGAGTGGAACAAGTCAAGGATCTCGGCGTGTTACTTGATGTTAAGCTAACTTTCAAACAACACGTTTCATTGATTGTTGCCAAAGCGTCTAGACAACTAGGCTTAATTATGCGAATGACACGTGACTTTAACAGCATTGAATGTTTGGTAGCGCTCTACGGGTCACTGGTTCGAGCTTCCTTAGAATACTGTTCCGTAGTATGGATCCCTCACTACAATAACGCTATCTACCGCATCGAAAGTATCCAGCGTCGCTTCGTACGCTACGCTCTTCGATTGCTTCCATGGCGACAGCCAATGAGGAATACTCGATACGAGGATCGTTGCCAACTCATCCGAATCGATACTCTCGAACTTCGCCGAGAAACAGCGCGCGCCATGGTTGTTTCGGATATCTTGACATCCAACATCGACTGCCCTACCATCCTTCGTCAAATCAACTTGAATGCACCAACCAGATCACTGCGGAGGTTATCTCTACTAAATTTACCTTTTCAACGGACGAATTACAGTGCCAACAGCGCTATATCTGGTCTACAGCGTTCTTTCAACCGAGTTTCGGCAGTATTTGATTTTAATTTATCACAACGAGTGTTACGTTCGAGTTTTGTCTCTATGTTTCGACGTTTTATGTATTAGTTATTAAGGTCCATTAGGGCAAGTCTTGCCTGTTGGTAATAATAAATAAATTTGAAATTTGAAATTTGAAGTTACAAATCGTTGTTTAACTAACGTATATTCTTCAACAAACTTATTGTGAGCAAAATATCATAATTATTCAATGCATTAATAATTTAAATTGTTGGGAAAATGTATGCAGCAAAACTATCAACAAATGTAAAATGTTTAAAATGTATCTGTCTGCTGGTAGTCAAGTAATTCGGAGTCAAAATTAGGGTATTCTTTATAATCAAAGTTCTACAGTTCCTAAACAAGCAAACATACAGGTATTTCAGCAAAGTTGTATATTTTTACTACTTGTACATTGTACATGTACTACAACATGAAAAATTACAGAAAGAGCAAAAATAGAAAAACTGATTTTACAAATTCATATACAATAAATAAGATATTTTTATCTTCGCTGCAGAGATAGAAAGTTCCTGTCTTTAGCAAAATTTCTTGTAATAATAGGCTCTATAACTTTGCAAAACACATCACAATGACAACGAAGAAAAATATTTTTTTATTTTACCTTTAGGGGGATTAATCAAAATTTAAATTCCACCAGACGATAGAGCTTTCAATTTCAAGAAACTCTTCCAAAGGTTCGATAAACCTAAAACCAAGTTTTCCCAGTCAAAACCCCAGTGCACACGTTTTCTTTGGTTTGGGGCTATTTTGCGCGCGAGTAACCGTGTTATAAAAGTTGGCGCGAGTGTTCGAGGATTAATATCTTTTGACCGGTAAAACCAATTCTTATGAAATTTTGCATATATATTCGTAGCGTCAAAACCTCTCGTATGATATTAAAATAATTGAGATTAGGTAATTTATCTTGGTTAAAATCATTATATATTATTGTTAATTTTGGTGTGGTGTATACGGTTGCTCATAACTTTCAAATTAAACGTCCAATCAAAAAATCATTCAATAGTGATCTATTAGGATATATTATCTTTCAAATGAGACTAATAGCGCATAAATCGGTTTGGCCATCTCTAAGAAACAGGCGATAATTATTACCTTGTCAAAACAGGTTTTTTAAGCATAACTTTTAAACTACTTGTTTGTTTTCAATTAAAAATTCCTGAACAATTTAACTTTAATAAGGGCTTTCATTTGATACTAAGATCGTTGAAATCGGTCATGTAGTTCCGGAGAAACCCGTGTCACGTATTTTTCACATTTTTGCTTATAACTTTTAAACGAAACATCGTGTCACGAAACAACTCAATAGTGATCTACTAGACTATAACACCTTTCAAACAAAAGTAATAGCGAATGATTCGGCTCAGCCATCTCTGAGAAACAGGCGATAGAAAAAATCATTACATACATACACACACACACACACACACACACACACACACACACACAGACATTGCTCAAATCGTCGAACCCTATCGATTGGTATATGTGACTTGGCCCTCCGGGCCTCGGATCAATTTCGTGTTTTTCGACCAATTTTTAAACCTTTGTTATAGTATAACAAAGGTAAAACATTAATCAATAACAAGACCACAAAAACTATCTATAGTAACACTAGATCATTCAGGACGAGCCGGTCGCGAGTGTTGCCGGTGACCCGCCGTCGGAAGCGCCGCCCACTGGGGGGCTTGCAAAACTCGAGATAGTGACAAAGATCATCCGAGATTCATGATTTATGTACAACACAGGTTAATTTGTGGCAATACGAAGTTTGTCGGGTCAGCTAGTTGCCTAATATATCACAATTGAATTGCTATGCGGTCCGACGTTTCGTTTAAAAGTTATAAGCAAAAATGTGAAAACTACGTGACACGCGTTTCTCCGGAACTACGCAACCAATTTTAACAATCCAAACGAAAGCTCTTACTATTACTAAACTTTTTACCAAGTTTTATTGAAAACGGACAAGCAGTTTAAAAGTTAGCCTTAAAAAACCTTTTTTGACTAGGTACAAATGATCGCCTGTTTCTCAGAGTTGGCTGAACCGGTTTATGTGCTATTAGTCTCATTTGAAAGGTAATATAGCCTAATAGATCACTATTGATTTGTTTTTTGATTGGACGTTTAATTCAAAAGTTATGAGCAATCGTGTATAACACATTAAAGTTTACAATTATTTTCGACGATTTCATCTTAGTTAATTTATCTAGTTTAAATTAGTTTGGCATCGAATTAGAGCTTTTAATGCTGCAAATATATCTGCAAAATTCAGAAGTATTGGTTTTGCCGGTCAAAAGATATTAACTCTTGAACACTCGCGCCAACTTTTGTAACACGGTTGCTCGCGGGAGACAATAGCCCAAAACCAAAAAAACGTGCGCATTAGAGTTTTGACTAGGAAAACCTGGTTTTAGGTTTATCGCACCTTTGGAAGAGTTTCTTGAAATTGCAAGCTCTATCGTTTGGTAGAATTTAAATTTTGAATAATCCCCCTAAAAGTGAAATAAAAAAACTATTTTTCTTCAGTTTCAATATAACGCATTGATGTGTTCTGTCAAGTTTAATAGCATATTATTACAAGAAACTTTGCTGAAGACAGTAGCCTTCTATCTCTTCAGCGAAGATAAAAAAACCTTACTAATTTTATATGAATTTGCAAAATCAGTTTGTCCATTTTAGCTCGTTTTGTAATTGTTGTATGACTTTTTCATGTTGTGCAAATAGTAAAAATACACAACTTTGCAGAATATAGTATACCTCTATGATTGCTTGTTTAGGAACTGTAGAACTTTGATTATAAAGAATACCCTAATTTTGGCCCCGAATTACTCGACTATCGACAGACGGATACATTTAAAACATTTTACATTTACTGATAGTTTTGTTGCATACAGACACCATTTGGGGCCGATTGCATTACACCTCACATACTCATTGCTTCGTTTCTGTGATGTCAGGTTTTGCTGATCTATTTTGCCAACAGGTTAAAGTATTAATGCATTGAATAATTATGGCATTTTGCTCATAACAAGTTTATTGAAGAATATACGTTAGTTAAACATCGATTTGTAACTTTATAACAAAATGGTATTCTAAAATCTACACGTGTTGTACAAAACACAACAACCTGAGTAACCGAAGGTTAATAAAAATTGATGAAAACTTTATTGAATCAAATAGAATGGTATTACAGGAAATTATGCATAGTTCAAAACCTTTAAACTAGACCTTTACTACGCAATGTATATGTTAAATAATAATATTTCCTCTTACAACTTACTTTTACTTGCATTAACTCAAATTAGTAACAACTTACTTATACTTACTCAGCAATTTCATGAAAAAAGGATCTATCAAAATTTATAAGTGCGCCTATTTTGTTCAAATTTTGTAAACTTTTTCAATTTCCAAAAAAATTATGTAAACAAACGCACTACGCAACGTTAACGTAAATGAAGACAATATAACAAAGGTTCTTTCACCACTAGGTGGATTAAATCGGGTTTTATCTTTGTTATAGAGTAAGGGGGTGTAAAAGTGCGATTTAATGATTTATCGGTGCAGATTCCGAGTAAATTGACGACATTGATATTTATGGGCGACAGCTGAATCTAACGTAAACTTTGGTTGCTTACGAAGCATAGTTGCTGAGTAATGAGCAAATGTTATTTTAGGGCGGTTTGGATGTAATTTTTTGTAGCAGTGTTTCACATCACTCGCATATCTGTTTTGAAAATACGGTGAAAAAAGTTTACAAAATATATTTCGCTTTTCCATAATTTAAACAAACCCCGTCAAGCGCCTAGCGGGGCAAAATTGCGATTCATGGACGAGGCAAAAATGTACAGCTAATTATATACAGCTTTTGGCACTATATTACACATACTAGAAATGGAAGATCTACAGAAAACTGTGTGCTCTACAGATGTTGGTCGAAGGAAAACAAGGTTTTTCCGCTGAAGAAACAAAAAACAAACGTTTGAGAAGGTTTCGATCTGTCGGAGGCCTCAATTCACCAGTGCAAAATAGAAAAGGTGCAAATTGAGAATATTCCTTACCAAAACATACCGCCGATTGGAGATAATATGGTTTTGTTAGCTACTGTTGTGCTAATTTCATGGATTCGAGCTTCGCACTTTTGCCCCGCTAGTGGGGTAAAAGTGCGAATCGGCACTTGATCAGAAGATTGAAGAATTTATTTTGCAAAACACTGTTACCGCAGATGATTTATAGTTGAATGTAAAGACATTGAGTTACTGCATCACTATAAAATATATTATGTAGTTGTCCTTCTTTATATCTCACGAAAATTGATGACAACTTAAAACATCGCACTTATGCCCCGCCCTACTCTAAACATGGTTGTTAGCAAGCAAATGTTTGGCATGGGAAAATTCACTCATAAAATCTGACTCTTAGTAGAGCCAAAATACGCCGAAAGCTTACAGTTTGGTTTAAGGAATCACTCATCAAAATTAAGCTTTTAGATCTCAACAAAAAGCAAATTTTCCTCATATTACTTTCTATCCCTTTCAAAATACTTGCATTTATAATGTTTGTTTAAATAAATAACTGTATGTTCCTATTTTTGAGTTCTAATGATATTGGCTAATAATTGGAAAGAACTTTGGATTTTGTCCATTTCCTGCACACCATCCACAAATGCCGAAAACTAAGTTCTACTTTTCTATTCTTACTTGATCCAACTCTTATTGAAATTTTACCGCTACAGGTATACCTCGATAGTACGTACACCTTTGCTTCGTTTAGCGTACGTATTACCCACAATTTTAGGCTTTCAAGCATTGTTGAATAAATATTTATTTTAGTGGTACCACCATCCGCGGTGACATTGGGCCACGGGGGTGAGATTGTGCCAAAAACCAAAAATGTTTATTTGTGACAATTTATTATATCTATAGAAACTGGTGACCTAAATTCAAAATGATGATAAACATAACATATTTATTCATAACTTAGAATGGAACACAGATAATATTAGCAAACTATTTAGCTTAAACAGGGTTTCAAAGTTAGCGATCAACAATACTCGGAAATAACGCTTGTGAAAAATGTCCCGCATAAACCAACCCAAACAAGAAATCGCATCAACTTATTTTTTTTGAAGGTATATAAACCAATCATTTAGAATGTATTGAAAGGCTATTATGCGTTGGCTAAGTTGTGATTACGAAAATAATATTTTTTGAAACTTTGTACTTTTCGAGCTTTACGGGGTGAGATTGTGCCAAGCCATAATGATCTTCCAATTTGTGGATTTCACATACACAACAAAAATACTTCAGTATACATCAGTACGCTCACATTCTTTACTATTGAGCACAATATTTTGACAGATTAGATTGCATCATCCATTTTGGAGCAAACAGCATCATAAGTCTGCTAAATAATTTGAACTAATTTTTACTTTTTCTCTGGAAATTTCGAAGTAAATGATCAAATACGTATGCCCCCATAGGATACACGCCCTCCATATATCTCCCCCTTGTTAACCCTAGAAACGTTACTGGCTATATAAAGGCTGTCCATAGACTACGAACTCATTTTTAGTTATTTCAGACCTCCCCGGGTTATTTTCGTTCATATTTTTTGAATGATGCGTTGTTGTTGGCCGCCCCTCTGCCCCTAATGGCTCACTTAGTTCATGGACGGCCCCATATAAACTACTTTATACTGATATTTATGTGTATTGCTTATAAACATGCTAATGTTCACTGTTTAGGTATTTACCTTAACTTAATGTTATTGGCACAATGTCACCCCCTAGAAGGGGTGAGATTGTGCCAAAGTTTATGCACTTCCAGTAAAATTAGGTTTCATAGTAACTAAACCATCTCTACGGTAATAGTTAATTGAACAATTTAGTATATATTGACAGGTTTGAAATCAACTTAGTTCCTAAATTGTGTGTCTACTGAGCCAAAGGACAAAAACATATGCTTTTTTGGCACAATCTCGCCCCGGATGACGGTATTGATTTAATATAACAGCTAATGTTTAATTGTTTTAAATCAATGATTTTGCCCTTTGTCACAAAGCCTCGTTATAAAACAACCTCGATATAAGACAATTTCGGTATAAGACAAGTTTTAGAAATTATAAATTGTCTTATATCGAGGTATCCCTGTAAAGTGTTGCTGGAAAATGTACGTACTGTCGAGGAAAAATGTACGTATTATCGAGGATACGTACTATCGACCCAAAATTTACGTACTATCGAGGGTACGTACCAACGAGGGTACGTACTATCGAGGTATACCTGTATTTGGATGTCCGATTGAAACAATACCAATAATTATCGATTTCTTTGGACACTAAATACACAGATGTGGTACTGGCTTTTGGTCACGGGTTTTGTGCGAAACCCCAAAAGCCAGTACCACATCTATAACAAAACCAACGGTCGTTTTTATTATCAACTAAATACACAAAAACCTAATGATATTACCGGCATGTTACAATTTTCGTAAATGGGAAATAATTCTCGTATCCGTAATCCGCGGAACAACGTGTGCGGAGGTTTGTTATGAAAATTTCTTGAGAAACAGAAATTATAACGTAAAACAATGCCTCAGCCTCTATTAAAGGAAGAGAAGAAAGTTATATTCTGGCTAAATGAATTTTAAAGTCGAGGTATCGCTTATTCGCTCGAATGTAAAAAAAAATCAAGAAAGTTTGCTTTTGAAAAAACAAAATATCAAACAAAAACATATACTGCGTTTAAATTTGAAAAAGGAAAGATGCCGAAAAAAATGTATTAATTCATTATTATGAATAGATATATTCAATCAATGCAATCATTTGTACCAAGTAAACTTGTATTCAAGTAAACCATTGTTCGGTGATGATTGAAATAAAAAATGTGGCAAAATGGTAACGGTACTTATATTTGGTAAATCGTTTTTTAAGGAGTTCTTCTTTATATAGCAATTTGCTATGCTTGGTAATTCTCCTAATTTAGTTTTTTTCTTTACCGTGCAACAGTTGGGTTGAAGGTGTGCAATATTAGGCAAATTACGTTAAACAATTGGGTCTGTATGATGTGAGACAAAAACTCAAATTACATAATATATGAAATATTTCAAGGTATGAAAACATACACAATGTTTTACTGAAAGATCGTTTTGCTTACAGAAAAAATTTTTGATATAAGTAACGTAATAGTTTCCTCGAGAGATAAGAGAAACTGAAAGTTCCTGCGTTAGGTGCGCAGCAACTGGCAAATTACCCTACAAAAAAAACTATTTTTAATGTCATACTGTAATAAAATATTGATTCAATTTTATTTTTTTTAAATTAAAACATTTTAACCATTATGTTTGTAATAGAAAATTTCATATGCCTTGGCAAAGTGATTGTTCACTTAGGGCAATAGATGAGACATCTGTTAGACAAATACAACATTTCTTTGTTGTTATGAAACCGACAGAAGACCTATCCGCAAACCGAATTGCACAGGTTGATTTTTTATTTGTATATAATAATAAAAGAGGAAACTGGTACCGAGAGAGAGACAATCAATCTAGCTCGGTAATGTGGAAATGGCAAACGAATTCCGAATATGATAAATCCATTCGAAACTGCACACTAGGCACCGGTTGAATGCTTAACCTCACCCCCGTTTTCCACTTTTGAATGTCTACTCGAGTTACACTGCTGAAATCGACGGAAAGGAAGAGTAGCGGAAAGCATTTTTATGTTTTGATTACTTTTCCACTCTCAGTGCAATATCCAACGTAGCAGTGTTGATGGGAGGGTGATTATGAGCAGAGAATTGCAAGTATTTAATGGTAAATAAATCATTTGAGGATTGCAATCGTGAGGTTTCAGGGTTTTGGTTTTTTAACGATTTATTGTTTTGTGAATGGAAAATAAGAGAGCAGCGAATTAAGAAATCTGTACTCTTGGGGAGAATTTGAAATAGTGGTAGCAAGCAAAGCGATATCTGGTGAGTTGATTCTTTTCACAACAGAATTGATCTATATACTGTACCTAATAACAATTGATTTCATCAGACCGGAATATCGTTAATGTATGGCTTCGGCAGTAATCTGACAGACGCTATTCCAGGTTGCTTAAGTATGGGGTTGAACAATTTCATGTGGTGCATTGAAAGAATGCTTAGCGATCAAAGATAGAAAGTTGGATGAATTTCATCATAAGTTTTATTGAACTACAGCAGTCCCCCGAATAAGGCGGTGAGTGGTGCTTTACGCCCACGTTGATTTCTTAGTTGCCCATAAACCAATGGAATTGGTTTTTGGTATATTGTTAATATCTGCTATAACCTAGTCAACTCCCAAAAATCAACTTTATTGGTTAATGAACAGCTGAGATATCGCGATGGGCGTAGAGCATTACCTATCGCCTTATTCGGGGGACTACTATAAATCATTTCATTATCCAATGAGATATCCTTTACTTATTAGTATGTTCATATAAGGGTACATATAAGGGCACTGATTTCACATATTAATGGTTGCTCTCAGTGACTGAGCCGAATCTGTGAAATTGCACAATGAATAAACTGAATGAATCTCAGTGTGCAAAATTCAGTGACTCAATTATTGCCCCTTTTATGACTATTTAAACTACTGTGATAATCATTTAATGAAACATTCTACATTTTGCACTGTTCATCTGACACTAGAGTGGCTTTTAATTTAATCAACTTACGATTTTCACTTCTTTTTCCTTCTTGGCCTTCTTTTTCACTTCATTTTTCTTGAGCGAAATCGTGTGCGAGATTCGACTGTGATAATCGTGTAAATCGGGGTAGTCTAAATAGGGGCAAATGTCGCAATATAATGGATCAATAACTGCGTCGACCACGTCTTTGCAATCAGGTGGAAATGGGTAAGGAATGTTACACGCAAAATAATGCACACGTCCTTTCCACGTGAAAAATCACGTGAATTTTTCTAGAGGGAATTATGTGACTTACAGTTGAACATTATTAGAAAATACACGCACGCATACTAATGCAAACTACGTGGAATTCACGTAAATAGTACGGGAAAAGTTGGATGGAAACTATTCACATAACTTTTCCCGTAATTTCGACGTGAAAATTATATTGAGAGTACTGTAATCTTTGTTGTTTTGAGGACCGTGTTAACTTCTGCTTCCCCGCAAAGACCACAGGAAAGAGTTTTGTTAGTACGGATCATGATTCGGTTTCGATGGATCAGGATTTATCTTGATGCAATCGTTGTATTTTTTGTTTTATGTAATTAGTACAATGTTAGTGTCATTTTTGTTTGTTTATTTTTCATTTACTCAACAACCGAGATACCAATACCAATGGTTTATACCAATGGAAATATTTGGATTTTATATTTAAAAGCATATTTGAATCAACAGTCACAGGATTAGTGAAACTCAACACAGTTACAGTGATACAAACTCGAATTCGTACAACAACATGCAGATTTTGTCTTTCTACATTTGAAAGTTTAACAGTTTAGGGACATGTGGTCGGTGTTAAGTCGACCGAACTAAGTCACAAAACTAAAAAAATTAGTTCATGGCATCAAGGCATCAAGAATTTCCATAGCAGTATTTTACTTTAATCAGATTTCAAAAATTTTGCAAAGAGCATGACTTATGGAATAAATTCACTTTGAATGAATGATGAAAATCCATCAAAGTATGCAGCCAGAGCGGACCAAGTGTATACAACCCTGGTGACTGTAATAAAGACATACTTTCATGAAACTAAGGAGATGGAATAAATTACAAGTGATATATCCAATTTTTCCACATCAGAGGACTCATCCTTTTGTCCTTCAACGAATACCGGTAAGTAGCTCATATTAAAATCACTTGATGCATTTCTTAGACTATTCTTAGTTATTAAAGGGCTGATCGAATCATTTACTACTATTTCGTCTGCAGACAGAGTGAACCAAGTGTTAAAAAGTAAAAAGTTATAATTTCCAAATTTTTCCAAATTAATTTCAAATCAAACTATAGTTTTCCGTTAACTTAAAAGTCTTTTATTAAAATGTTAAAATGTTTGTTTAAAAATACATATTTTAAGAGTAAATTAACAGTTATACTTGGTTCGCTGTGAATGAACACATAATAAGAAATATATCTTCTATAATGAAGAAGTTACAATAAATTAAAAATTGGAGAATCTAGATCTTGGAGAATATGCTACCGGAAGCATCGTGAGACCTGATTTATTTGGTGAACGTTCTTTTTTTACACGGGGGCTACGTGCCGTGCCGTAAATAGGCCGCTCATGACTCGACATGGCTGCCAAAACGTTCACTGGAAAATTAAGATTTGCCGTCAAAGTGAACAATAAATGAAAATTCATGTTGAAGTCCGCGTTACAATTTTAAAAAGGTATATAAAACATTTCGGACTAAGAAACAGAAATACTGCAAATGTTTGCTGACAAATAAACGAGGTTAATTCGCAAGTTTGTTAAAATTACCAATTTCGCTAGCGTAATTTGATAGATGTGGTATAGTAAACCGAACCACCGGCAAAATTTGCTATATGTACTTATAAATCGAATAGCAAAGATATCAACTTTTGTATAAGCTCTTCACCAGGTATTGTGCTTTTCTGGGAAAATTTTAACAGAAACCTGACCATCGTAGTTAGCCATGGCCATTCCGTAATCCGCGTTGACGGTATCTAATATTTTTATTGATTTTGCCTGAGAAAAAGTGAGAGAGAAGTATTATTGCTTTTGTTTTCACCTTTTCCTGGACAATTCAGAATGAGGCTTCTTGTAAAAGCGAACAGACTACGAAAACTTTGTTGCTTTCGTCAACGCGATAAACAGTTCAATACCCTAGATCATCAATTTTAATCATTTAATGTCCGATCTTTCAATGCATTTCATAGTGGCCAGGATGAGTCACAAACCGCTGAATTTATATTCCTATTTCACAGACTTTACTTCACAGACTTCACAGAAATGAAAATTTAGCGGTTGTTCCGGAAGCTCTGGAAGACCAAGAGAGGATTTTTTCTGTCTCTTCAAGCATCTGTAAGATGGAAAAATGTATACTTGACATCTTTCCCAAAGGAACCATGGACGTGTTGATTCAAAATTTCGTAAAATTCGGGAATAGCCCCAATTAACTCAATTTCCATATGCTACGTGTACTTGTATAACGCGCGTCCTATAACGCGGTCCCAATTACCCGCGTTAGGTATACAAATATCGACTGTACATGTAAAGAGTGTGACAATTTGAAAATTCAAATTGAAGCTCTGTCGACAAAAAACGGTGACTCAGAGAATGTTCTTAAACTCAAAATGCAAAAAGAACAACACTTTGAATAGGTAGACTTAATGACCAGCAGTCGAGCCAAGGATCTGGAGCTAGCAGGAGGCCACGAAATACACTTCGTTTCATTTGATTTGCAAAAAAACCTTTCCGCTGCCAAAGGTTACCACAAAAGAAGCTTATTACAAACGGCAGCTAGCAGAGTTCAACTTCGGAATATATAATCTAGCGAGGAAACAAGGGCACATGTATCATTGGCATGAAGGAATAGCATCACGAGGAGCCCATGAAGTGGGTTCCTGTTTGATCCAGTGCATCAAGAACAACGTCAACGCCAAGAAACTGGTGTGCTGGTCTGATGCATGTGGCGGCCAAAACAGGAACGTCGAAATCGCCTTGATTTGGATGTATGTCATGGATATCGATGAAAATCCAATTGAACTCATCGAACATAAATTCTGCGTAAGCGGGCATAGTTATTAGCCAAACGACAAAGACTTCAGTCAAATTAAGAATAAAACGAAAAAATCAGCAATATGCTCTCATTTCATGAATTTCATTAAATCGTAAAATCATGTAAGCAAAACAAAAAAAAGTTTGATTTGCTGAAGATGGAAAGCAATTCGTTTATATCTACAAAAGTTCTGGAAGATATGACCACTAACAGGAAGAAAGATAAATCAAAAGAAAAGGTGAACTGGCTGTTGATAAAGGTAGTTCGTATTGAAAAGTCAAAACATGGAATTTTGGTGTTTAAATACATCCACGAATTTTACATTGAGATGGATCTGAGTAAAAGACTAGGAGTAGCTCCGTCAAATTTCAAAACTACCGACTTAAAACCGCTTCATTCGACCGGGCATGGCATTTCGAAAGCAAAATACATGGATATTATTCATCTCATTCATAAATTGACCAGGCCAACAGTTGAATCGAGTACTTGAGTCCAGTCGAGCAGTTGAGTCGAGCGGTTAAATCAAATAGTACAGTCGAGTAGATCAGTTGAGCAGCCCAGTCGAGCCATAAAATCGAGCAGTCTCGTCGACCAGTTGAAAAATCGAGCAGTCTCGTCGACCAGTTGAGAAATCGAGCTGTCCAGCAGTCGACCAGTGAGGTGACTGAAAATAGAACCTATTGCTACCAAAGCATGACGTCCTGTTAGGGCAGCCACGTAGCCAGGGGGGGGTGCCCTGGGGGCCTTGGCCCCCCGCCGAAAAATTTTGGATTAAATTTAAAAAAAAATTCAATGCAGAATAACAATACACCAAGTTAAAACTGTAGCACAAGCATATTCCGGATGAGTGCGCCTTTGAATAACAAAGTAACTGACGACGTTTTGTATATCTCCTAGTCCTTGAAAATTCTCAACTATGTAGCTCTTCGTTTCATTTGGCATTCGGCATTGACAAAGGCGATGAAATAAGGACATAGAATGGAGACTGAAACTGCAAATCGCGTTGATGGCGATAGGATGCTGCTCGATCAGTTAGAACCCCGAAAGTTTGGCATCGTGGTACTGCAGGAGATCTGTCGCAAAGGTGAGAAGGTGTGGAAGATCCGTGGCGGCAAAGATCAACTTTTCCAGAGCGGTAGAGCGACCAACGAGCTGGGAACGGGCTTCGTATTGTTGGGCAAAATGCAGGATCGCGTAATGCACTGGAAAACGATACACGAGAGGATGCGCGTGTTGGGGATAAAAGGCCGTTTCTTCAACCACGCCATCATAAACGTATATTGTCCACACGAAGATAGACCCTACGACGAGAAGGAAGCGTTCTATGCGCAGCTGGAGGCAACGTACGACAGCTGCTCACGACAGGACTTCAAGACTGTCATCGGGAATGCAAAGACCGGTGATCGGGCCCCATAGCCTTCACATCGACACGAACGACAACGGCCAGCGATGCAACGACTTTGCAGCTTCCCGAGATTTAGTGATCAGAAACAGTTTCTTTTCCCACAAAGAAACTTCGAACTAAATCGACCATATTCTCATCGGGGGCCGGTTTTTCTCGAACATCAACAACGTACGTTCCCTAAGGGGTGCGGATATCGAATCGGACCATTATCTAGTAGCAGTACACGTGCGCTTAAAACTATCGACGGTTTATTCCTCACGACAAAGTCGCTCTCCGGCAGCTAAACAACCCGCCAGTTGCTGAAAACTACGCGCGCGTGCCGGATGAAGCTCTGCCTTCTTCTGTGGAGCTAGATGCTTCGACCTTCGAAAACGGATGGAGCATGATATGCTCTGCCGTCAACGAGGCCGCAATTGCGGTGCTAGGAGTGGAAACCTTGAGTGCACGAAAAGATTAGTTTGACGGGGAATGCCAACAAGCGATAGAGAGGAAAAAAGAGCTTAGAAAAACTGTCTAAGCATATCCACGAGAGAGAATTTGGCCAAGTATCGACGAGTGCGGAATGAGTTGACCATGATCCTGAGGAAAAAGCGCCAGAAAGAGGACAGAGATCGTGAGGTGCTGGAACAACTATTCCGGGCTAATGACACGTGCAAGATTTACAAAAAGGTGAACCAAACTCATAAGGACTACACACCTAAACCTGACATGTGTAGGGACGAGGAAGGGGATCTAATCACAAACGAGTGCGAGGTGGTCGACAGGTGGAAGTAGTATTTTGATGAGCACCTCAATATATAGCGATATAGCAATAGGAGATGCAACGGGAGTTAACCTCGGAGTGCCTACAAACGACAACTGCGTGCCGGCTCCCGATGTCGAAGAGATTCGACGAGAAATTCGTCAGCTGAAGAATAGGACTACCGACCAGATTAGCTTTGTGCGGCGTATGCTCCTTGATCAAAGCGTCTTGCGGAGGGAAAAGTAGGCTCAATGCGAGAGTGCCAGAAGCTATGCAGTCTTTAAAAATCCTGCAAAACATTCTTCTCAACAGCAAACTAATTAGTAGAAATCATGTTGTATGGAAACTTTTGAAAACCATTAGAAAGTTACTTGTGTTACATGAATACTTAGTTAAATAAAGCTTAAACAAATGGTTTTCTGCATAATAACTTGGCCTCCCTCCAGAGGCGAGTGAACCTCTTAGCTTTAAAACTTCTCTAATAAAAAAAATGGCTTGACCCCCCCCCCCCCCCCCCAAACGAAAATCCTGGCTACGTCACTGTGTTAAGGGCATGTTTTTAGTTACCGATAGTACTGTCAGAGACCTGGTTTTAACTACCAACAAGCCTCTTATAAATATAAAAGAAGAAGATGAATAGAATAGATGGAGAAAGCAGAAATATCTCGACAAAACAGTTAGAAACCATCAGACTTATAATAAAAACGTTCTTAGAAGCACTTGATGGACAAATGGGATGAAATTCCCACCGAATACACGAAAAAACTCATAGACAGCATTCTAAAATGGCTAAAAGCAGTGAAATGAGCAAGGGGTACCATACTAAATACTAATCCTTGAAATTAAGCCACATCTGCGAAATTAAAACTGTTAATTCGAATCCTGTATGAATATGAATTGGAGTGGATTTTTCAAGCGCTAATTTATAATTTTTTTCTGATAAATAAAAACCGTTTTAACCAGATATCGTACCTCAATATTAACATTTGACACTATAATTTTATCTAAATAACTTGTCCCTAAAACTTTTGTTCAACTATCAGATGTAGGAAGATGAAATCATCATGTTGGTGTACTGAATAAATTGATAATGTTAATAGCAAATTAAACGCTAGACGGCCGGCCTTCATCTTCGAAAATTGTGTATTCTTTCAGGGCAACGCGCGAAAAAGAATTTCTTCTACTAGTCTAAAATAATCGATATAATGAAAACGCATAATGAGCATGAGGGCATCGTAGCCACTACTGCGTGATTGATCTATCACACATACATACACACAGACACACACAGACACACACACACACACACACACACACACACACACACACACACACACACACACACACACACACACACACACACACACACACACACACACACACACACACACACACACACACACACACACTCACACACACACACACTCACACACACTCACACACACTCACACACACACACACTCACACACACACACACACACACACACACACACACACACACACACACACACACACACACACACACACACACACACACACACACACACACACACACACACACACACACACACACACACACACACACACACACACACACACACACACACACACACACACACACACACACACACACACACACACACACACACACACACACACACACACACACACACACACACACACACACACACACACACACACACACACACATACACATACACACACACAGAAAATGCTCAGTTTTCGAAACTGAGACGAATGGTATATGACACTCGTCCCGCTAAACTTTCTTTCGATTTTCGGTTTTTCGTGTGATTCCTATACCTTTATACTATATTTTTATATAGTAGAAATGCAAAACGGATTTCTGTCTGTCTGTCTGTCTGTATGTTTGTATGTCTGTCTATCTGTCCATCCGTCCGTCCGTCCGTCCGTCCGTCCGTATATTCCTTATAGAATCGAAAACTACTGAACCAATCGGCGTGAAAATTTGCATGTAGAGGTTTTTGGGGCCAGGAAAGGTTTTAGTGATGGTTAGAGACCCCTCGTTCTACTAAGAGGGGGGCTCCCATACAAATGAAACACAAATTTCTGCATAACTCGCGAACTAATCAAGCAAATAGAACAAAATTTGGCATGTGGGTGTTTTCGGTCACAAGAATTTATTTTATAGTAAATTGAGACCCCTCCCCTCTTTATAAAGGGAATTATAACTCCTCTCCCCTTTAAGAGGGGAGTCTTCCATACAAATTTCCTCATAACTCGAGAACTAATCAAGCAAATGGAACCAAATTTGGCATGTGAAGCCTTTCGAGGGAAATTTTCTATGGTGAATTAGGACCCCTCCCCACTTTAAGAGGGAGGGCTCCTGTACAAATGAAATACTAATTTCCTCATAACCCGAGAATTAATCAAGCAAATGGAACCAAATTTGGCACGTATTTTTGGAGACAAAATTTTTTTCTATGATGAATTGGGACCCCTCCCCACTTTAGGAGGCGGGGAAATACAAATTTCCTCATAACTCGAGAACTAATCAAGCAAATGGAACCAAATTTGGCATGTGTGTGTTTTTGGAGACAAAAATTCTTTCTATGATGAATTGAGACTCATCCCCACTTTAGGCTGGGAGGCTCCTATACAAACGAAATACAAATTTCCTCATAACTCGAGAACTAATCAAGCAAATGGAACCAAGTTTAGCATGTGGGTATTTTTGTAGGCAAGAATATTTTCTGTGGTGAATTAGGACCTCTCCCCACTTTAGGAGGAGGGGCTCCTATACAAATGAAAAACAAATTTCCTCTTATCTCGAGAAGTAATCAAGCAAATGGAATCAAATTTGGCATGTGGGAGTTTTAGATGGCAGATTTTTTTTCTAAGGTAAATTACGACCCATTCCCCTTTTAAGAGGGGGGGCTCCCATACAAATGAAATACAAATTTCCTTATAATTTGAATACTAATCAAGCCAATGGAACCAAATTTAGCATGTAGGAGATTTTTGAGTCTTGAATTTATTTTATGATAGTTAGAGACCTCTCACCCCTGTGGTAGGGGGATATGGACTCTCATACAAATAAAACAGAAATTTTTGCGAAACTCAAAAACTAATCGAACTCGAGAAATTCGAGACTCTTCCATAAAACATTAATCAATAACAAGACCACAAAAACTATCTATACAGTATAGTAACACTAGATCATTCAGGACGAGACGGCCGCGAGTGTTGCCGGCGACCCGCCGTCGGAAGCGCCGCCCACTGTGGGGAGGCAACTCCCCGCAGAAATCACTACTGTATAGGTTTATTTATTTTCCTAGGTCTACCTGGGTTTCCTGGAACGAGCGACAGCGAGTAAGGAGAGGATCGCGAAATGGTACTCTCCACAAAAAAGTTTTCCGTCAAATGGTACATTCCGCTTAAGGTTTTCGCAAAATGATATTCGGAGTAATGTTGTACAATCATGGCGAATATAACTATCCGCGCTCTGGCTATGCAATGAGGGGACAGGGAAGTTGTTTTCTACTTTACTGTGAGGAAAAATTGCAAATTTGTATATTAAACTACCCATTCCAGGTAACTAATAAGCCTTAACGTAAGCAGCAAATCAGCGTATCTGGCATTTTATACTGCACGTTATTGTATGTTAGCTTTTTGACTGCATAGGTGTTGTAAATTGGCATCCAAAATTGTATTCAAATTCTTGGTGTCGGTAATTAGCTGTAAATTAGCATTGTCAGCACTATAAGAAGGTTATCAGTAAAGTAGCTGTATGTTTTGCCAGAATAGCGTTTAAGTAGCATTTAAGGCGACTTAAATCCTTATTGGCCTATATTTGAATAGCATTGGTGATGCTCATTGGTTACCTGGGATGGTTTCATAGTTACTTAACTGCCAAAATGAATCATCTAAGGTTGAACTCTTCAGAAACTTGCTAATCTCGAGATTGTGACAAAGATCATCCGAGATTCATGATTTATGTACAACACAGGTTAATTTGTGGCTATACGAAGTTTGTCGGGTCAGCTAGTAGCTCTATAAAACTAACAGATTTATTGCGGTTTGACAAGTAACCGCGATAAGATCAATTTTGATTGGTGCGCCAATTTGTATTGCCACGCCACACTTATGGTAAGTTTATAAGAGACGTGGTGCAGCCAACAAGTTTTAACGTGGTATTATAAGCAACCACAATAAATTTGCTTTATTTGCAGTTTTATTATGGTTTTCTAGCTAGCTATAAGTGTGTTTGGACTCGTATCCTCTTGGTATTGCGCAATACCACAATAAATCCAGAGGTAATGATTAATACCGCAATAAAACCTTTATAAAATTCAAGTAAAACCAAGTGGCTTTAGAATTGTTACTTGGGCATTTACTAGATGTACCCTAGGGCTTCACTTTTTTCCCATGTTGGATTTCCCATACTTACTAGTAATTCCTAACCCCCGCGACATTAATGAGGGCACGCAGAGTTTTTCTTAAGTAAATGTTGGACTAATATTCTTTTATCGAGTTTGTTTCGCACCGCGTTTATGTGATCGTTTTGCATTCACTTCCCGTGATCAGATTAATACAAAATTAATACTTAAATAAGTAGAAAAGTCTGTAGAATTGAGATCTGAAAAAATATTTTTCCAAAATTCTTGGTCGGTCACTCAGGTTTTGGTTGAAAATGATTCATCATCAATGTATGACGAACCAATAGACTAAAACTAAAACTAAAATTAACTGGTTGCTTTTTGTCGTTATATCTCGGATATTTTAACGAATAGTTCAGCATACAAGTCGTTAAAACTTAATTTGTGCACAGTAAATGACATTTTCGCTAAAGTACACATTTTGAACACATGGAGTTATTATTCACAACTTCAAATTCAATAACCCTACTTGAATAACGATGGACACCACAAATGCAATAGCATCCCTTTGCTGAGCAACTTTGCGTAAATAGGACATTCATAAAATGAACCTCATAATATTATAATAGAAGAGCACAGTAACAGTAAAAGTACGATGAGACCTGCGTACTTCAAACAGCAACTAAAACAACTGTGTGGTAAAAAATAATAGACATGTCACACAATTCTTCATTATGTCTAAGGGTGACACGCCAGCAAAAGCGTTTGTGTAGTGCACGTCCTGACGATGCGCCCTCGACTGACAGATGGATGAAAATGGAGATACATTTTCTCTTCTTAATAACACAAAAAAATCACACCGCTTTAGCCTTATTGCAATCTATGAAATGATACGAAACATGCTGCTAAATGGCACATAGACAATAATAACAGTAAAATGTGAAGCAATCTATTATCATCAACATGATGGTCGCTTAGTAAATTCATGCCGATCTAAACGTGACAACTAAGGGTGCTTTTAAACCATTTTATTATAATATTCCTTGTGAATCGTTCATAACACGAGGAAATTTGTTACAAAAATAACAAATGGCTTAAGCATGTAGGGTCTGTTGCTACATCGTCGTAATTGCCTATTCCCGTCCTATCCAACACAAATTATTAAAAATATCAGCATTTTTATAACACATAACGCAAAACTAGTTATTCCCTAATAATTTACTCATACGCGATCAATCAAAGTGAGCTGAGATCTATTTAAATTCTTTTTATCATTAAAGAAGTCCTACCAGCCAAATTTCCTACGTTTTTTCGTGTGACGAAAGACAATGTCGACTAATCGTTTTAATTTCCGTCATTCATAAATGAAAATAACTCCCGCAAGGCATTGTCGTTATTCTACAGTCAGGAAAACTTGCCTGACCTGCAGAAATTTTGTAGAATAACATTCATACCGCCCTACACAAATACATGCGCGTTAGCTTCGTAAACATTGTTGTGATTTTAAATTCGAACGATGAAAAATTTTGATGGACGGATTTTAAAACGGTACGACCAATTTTAGAAATGAAGTCAGTTGCGTAATTTCAATAATATGCTTTAATAGTCGCTTTTCAGTGATTTCAAAGTTCACGGATCGGAAGGTAAGTATGTTTTAGTCAAATCAGCACAAGAACTTTTGGAGTATTCATTAAATCCATCCAACAAATGATGAAAATTAGAATGGCTTTGCTTATTACGACGGGAATTAGAAAAAAACCCTACATATATTGGATATTACGAACGATATGAATGTTTTCGAGTCATAGAATAATTTGTTTAAAAATATACAATAATAGAAAGTCAGGGACGTTCCATCCGGCACCCGTAATAAGCCGAAGAGCAAAGAGATGAAGCGCAATGCTGTAACCAGGGTTTTTAGTCGTAGCTGGGCCAAAAATATTCACTGGCGTGTCCAGATTTAATTAATAATATGTTTTGGACAAAGTGTCGAATACTTAGAAAAACAGAAACACTTGGAATTGTCAGCGAAATTTGTTTCAACCTGGAAAAATTTCGATTTCAAGATGATGCAATCACATTTTTACAAGCGAATGCGCTCTCTGAAGGGTCCAGTTGTAAATGCAATCAATTATATCACAGCAGTAAAATGCGTTTAGATGTAGTTTAAGGATACACATTAAAGAACACTGCGTTTAAGGTGCTATTAATGGAAATGCAAATATTGAACTTGGTTTTCCGGTCAATATTCTCCTTGGTCCTTGGTAGTCATAAGTTTTGAAAACAATAGAGCAGCGGTTCCCAAATGGGGGTTCGCGAACCCCCAGGGGTTCGCCAAAACTTTAGTTCGCTGCAGAATAGAATAGGGAAATCCGTCAGGGGGTACGCGAACCGAAAAAAGGTTGGGAACCGCTGCAATAGAGGATAATTCATTTATAGCTGGTAAGTGTTGTATTGTTTTCACCAGGTTACAATGGTCCGAAACCAATAATACGTGATTGTTTGAGTTTGCGTAAGCAAATTTGGTTTTAGGTTTGTGAAGGAGTTTCTTGAAATTAAAAGATCTATAGGCGAAATCGAGCAAAACTATTAGCAACCGTTCGCTACCTGGCTGGTACGCTACCCGCCGTCCTAAGGTTTCTAGTAATAATGTCGAGGTCGTCTGCGAAGGCTAGGAGTTGGCTACTCTTGCTGAAGATCGTTCCTCTCGTTTCGATGCCCGCTCGCCGGATCACACCTTCAATAGCGATATTGAATAACGTACAGGATAGTCCATCCCCTTGCCGCAACCATCTGCGCGATTCGAAAAGACTCGAGAGTGTCCCCGAAACTCGCACGTAGCACATCACTCACTCCAGAGTAGCTTTGATCAGCAGCGTCAGTTTGTCCGGAAAACCGTACTCGTGCATTATCTGCTATCAACTGTATCGTATGCTGCCAGTAAATCCACGAAAATATGCGTGGACACGTTGTACTCCAGACATTTCTGGAGGATTTGTCGGAGAGTAGCACGGGCTCCCATTAAGTCCGCCTGATACTGCCCTACGAATTCACTTGCTATTGGGGATAAACGGCGCAACAAAATCTGGGAGAGCACCTTGTAGGCGGCCTTCACCAACGCGATGCCGCGGTAATTACAGCAATCTAACCGGTCGCCCTTTTTGTAGACTACACCTTCCATCCACTCCTCCGGTAGTTTCTCCTCCTCTCAAATCCTAGAAATTATCCAACGTACTGTCGTTGCTGGCGGTTTTTAGCCATTTTTGTAGAACTCTGCCGGGAGTCGGTCCTTTCCGGCGGCTCTATTATTTATTTATAAGTTACTATGTTTGAAAAATCGTATCTCGGAAACTAGATTTGTTTCAAAACGATGAGGAAATGATAAATACGAATTCTTTTTTTGGAAAAATAGTGGAAAAATAGTGGAGATTTTTTTTCTGAAATGGTGCAATATTTATCAAAGGATTTCGTAGAACGACTGTTAAAAAAGCTCGTGTCTACTTGCCATCGTAGTAATAAACAACAAAATATTTAATTTTTTATGTTGTCAGAAACGTGGCAAAAAGTCGAACGGGCCGTTTTTTCGGCCGCGCGTTCAAGGCTGTATTGAGCCATTACAGACTTTTGGAGAGCTTACTAATACTCATGCAGAATTTACCGCTTCCGCTAAAAGAAGCAGCGCTGATGGTAACGCATGACGTTTATATGAAAAAATAAATGAGATGACAGTCTTGTTAATAATGTGGTTTTCGATAATAGACTATTTTGTTACCAACTTTTCTAACAACGGTTGTTATAAATTGGATATATTATAAGGTACTCCGGGGCAAGTGGGAACTCAAAATTCATAGTTAGGGTTCATTCGATTGTGTAATCTACATTTGTAATTATTTTAAAATTCTTGCAGCACAAAACTCTTCAGTGGTATCACTTCGAAGGTTTAATTATAAAAAAGGAATATGTTAATTGACTTCGCTTTTTAGGTCCCCTTAGTTTGGCCCTTTTCGATTTATTTTAAAGTTTGTCCGATATGAATATCATGTAATTGAACTGAAAATATTCGGTAGAACATCTAAAAAAATATTAAAATTGGAAGCTTTGTGCTAAACACTTCATTTTTAATACGTCCCACTTACCCCGGGTACTCTGATATGCCGCCTTCATTTTGACTCTTATATTTAATGCCGTTTGTCAAATTATACAACTAGGGCACGGGAGGGTATTTTCAGCCCATTAAGTGATGGCATCTATTTTTTCGGCCTATGGCCTAGTTCTAGTGAAAGAAAAGGTGGTTTTGATAATCTTTGAATAAAAAATAGTAGATTAATTACAGTCTTGAGAAAATAGCTATAACATATTAAAATTGCATGTCGGCAAAGTATTTTTATTGACAAAAAAGAGGCAAATAGGCTGATATTAAAAACCTGCTGAAAATACCCTCGTGTGCAACTTGTTGATACATTAATTATGTTTACTTAGGGTAATTTGGGGAAATTTGGACACTCTAAGCAAATCACCTATTATCCCAAAATCTATACCTATAAAGAAGGATTTCTGTCTGTCTGTCTGTCTGTCTGTCTGTCTGTCTGTCTGTCTGTCTGTCTGTCTGTCTGTCTGTCTGTCTGTCTGTCTGTCTGTCTGTCTGTCTGTCTGTCTGTCTGTCTGTCTGTCTGTCTGTCTGTCTGTCTGTCTGTCTGTCTGTCTGTCTGTCTGTCTGTCTGTCTGTCTGTCTGTCTGTCTGTCTGTCTGTCTGTCTGTCTGTCTGTCTGTCTGTCTGTCTGTCTGTCTGTCTGTCTGTCTGTCTGTCTGTCTGTCTGTCTGTCTGTCTGTCTGTCTGTCTGTCTGTCTGTCTGTCTGTCTGTCTGTCTGTCTGTCTGTCTGTCTGTCTGTCTGTCTGTCTGTCTGTCTGTCTGTCTGTCTGTCTGTCTGTCTGTCTGTCTGTCTGTCTGTCTGTCTGTCTGTCTGTCTGTCTGTCTGTCTGTCTGTCTGTCTGTCTGTCTGTCTGTCTGTCTGTCTGTCTGTCTGTCTGTCTGTCTGTCTGTCTGTCTGTCTGTCTGTCTGTCTGTCTGTCTGTCTGTCTGTCTGTCTGTCTGTCTGTCTGTCTGTCTGTCTGTCTGTCTGTCTGTCTGTCTGTCTGTCTGTCTGTCTGTCTGTCTGTCTGTCTGTCTGTCTGTCTGTCTGTCTGTCTGTCTGTCTGTCTGTCTGTCTGTCTGTCTGTCTGTCTGTCTGTCTGTCTGTCTGTCTGTCTGTCTGTCTGTCTGTCTGTCTGTCTGTCTGTCTGTCTGTCTGTCTGTCTGTCTGTCTGTCTGTCTGTCTGTCTGTCTGTCTGTCTGTCTGTCTGTCTGTCTGTCTGTCTGTCTGTCTGTCTGTCTGTCTGTCTGTCTGTCTGTCTGTCTGTCTGTCTGTCTGTCTGTCTGTCTGTCTGTCTGTCTGTCTGTCTGTCTGTCTGTCTGTCTGTCTGTCTGTCTGTCTGTCTGTCTGTCTGTCTGTCTGTCTGTCTGTCTGTCTGTCTGTCTGTCTGTCTGTCTGTCTGTCTGTCTGTCTGTCTGTCTGTCTGTCTGTCTGTCTGTCTGTCTGTCTGTCTGTCTGTCTGTCTGTCTGTCTGTCTGTCTGTCTGTCTGTCTGTCTGTCTGTCTGTCTGTCTGTCTGTCTGTCTGTCTGTCTGTCTGTCTGTCTGTCTGTCTGTCTGTCTGTCTGTCTGTCTGTCTGTCTGTCTGTCTGTCTGTCTGTCTGTCTGTCTGTCTGTCTGTCTGTCTGTCTGTCTGTCTGTCTGTCTGTCTGTCTGTCTGTCTGTCTGTCTGTCTGTCTGTCTGTCTGTCTGTCTGTCTGTCTGTCTGTCTGTCTGTCTGTCTGTCTGTCTGTCTGTCTGTCTGTCTGTCTGTCTGTCTGTCTGTCTGTCTGTCTGTCTGTCTGTCTGTCTGTCTGTCTGTCTGTCTGTCTGTCTGTCTGTCTGTCTGTCTGTCTGTCTGTCTGTCTGTCTGTCTGTCTGTCTGTCTGTCTGTCTGTCTGTCTGTCTGTCTGTCTGTCTGTCTGTCTGTCTGTCTGTCTGTCTGTCTGTCTGTCTGTCTGTCTGTCTGTCTGTCTGTCTGTCTGTCTGTCTGTCTGTCTGTCTGTCTGTCTGTCTGTCTGTCTGTCTGTCTGTCTGTCTGTCTGTCTGTCTGTCTGTCTGTCTGTCTGTCTGTCTGTCTGTCTGTCTGTCTGTCTGTCTGTCTGTCTGTCTGTCTGTCTGTCTGTCTGTCTGTCTGTCTGTCTGTCTGTCTGTCTGTCTGTCTGTCTGTCTGTCTGTCTGTCTGTCTGTCTGTCTGTCTGTCTGTCTGTCTGTCTGTCTGTCTGTCTGTCTGTCTGTCTGTCTGTCTGTCTGTCTGTCTGTCTGTCTGTCTGTCTGTCTGTCTGTCTGTCTGTCTGTCTGTCTGTCTGTCTGTCTGTCTGTCTGTCTGTCTGTCTGTCTGTCTGTCTGTCTGTCTGTCTGTCTGTCTGTCTGTCTGTCTGTCTGTCTGTCTGTCTGTCTGTCTGTCTGTCTGTCTGTCTGTCTGTCTGTCTGTCTGTCTGTCTGTCTGTCTGTCTGTCTGTCTGTCTGTCTGTCTGTCTGTCTGTCTGTCTGTCTGTCTGTCTGTCTGTCTGTCTGTCTGTCTGTCTGTCTGTCTGTCTGTCTGTCTGTCTGTCTGTCTGTCTGTCTGTCTGTCTGTCTGTCTGTCTGTCTGTCTGTCTGTCTGTCTGTCTGTCTGTCTGTCTGTCTGTCTGTCTGTCTGTCTGTCTGTCTGTCTGTCTGTCTGTCTGTCTGTCTGTCTGTCTGTCTGTCTGTCTGTCTGTCTGTCTGTCTGTCTGTCTGTCTGTCTGTCTGTCTGTCTGTCTGTCTGTCTGTCTGTCTGTCTGTCTGTCTGTCTGTCTGTCTGTCTGTCTGTCTGTCTGTCTGTCTGTCTGTCTGTCTGTCTGTCTGTCTGTCTGTCTGTCTGTCTGTCTGTCTGTCTGTCTGTCTGTCTGTCTGTCTGTCTGTCTGTCTGTCTGTCTGTCTGTCTGTCTGTCTGTCTGTCTGTCTGTCTGTCTGTCTGTCTGTCTGTCTGTCTGTCTGTCTGTCTGTCTGTCTGTCTGTCTGTCTGTCTGTCTGTCTGTCTGTCTGTCTGTCTGTCTGTCTGTCTGTCTGTCTGTCTGTCTGTCTGTCTGTCTGTCTGTCTGTCTGTCTGTCTGTCTGTCTGTCTGTCTGTCTGTCTGTCTGTCTGTCTGTCTGTCTGTCTGTCTGTCTGTCTGTCTGTCTGTCTGTCTGTCTGTCTGTCTGTCTGTCTGTCTGTCTGTCTGTCTGTCTGTCTGTCTGTCTGTCTGTCTGTCTGTCTGTCTGTCTGTCTGTCTGTCTGTCTGTCTGTCTGTCTGTCTGTCTGTCTGTCTGTCTGTCTGTCTGTCTGTCTGTCTGTCTGTCTGTCTGTCTGTCTGTCTGTCTGTCTGTCTGTCTGTCTGTCTGTCTGTCTGTCTGTCTGTCTGTCTGTCTGTCTGTCTGTCTGTCTGTCTGTCTGTCTGTCTGTCTGTCTGTCTGTCTGTCTGTCTGTCTGTCTGTCTGTCTGTCTGTCTGTCTGTCTGTCTGTCTGTCTGTCTGTCTGTCTGTCTGTCTGTCTGTCTGTCTGTCTGTCTGTCTGTCTGTCTGTCTGTCTGTCTGTCTGTCTGTCTGTCTGTCTGTCTGTCTGTCTGTCTGTCTGTCTGTCTGTCTGTCTGTCTGTCTGTCTGTCTGTCTGTCTGTCTGTCTGTCTGTCTGTCTGTCTGTCTGTCTGTCTGTCTGTCTGTCTGTCTGTCTGTCTGTCTGTCTGTCTGTCTGTCTGTCTGTCTGTCTGTCTGTCTGTCTGTCTGTCTGTCTGTCTGTCTGTCTGTCTGTCTGTCTGTCTGTCTGTCTGTCTGTCTGTCTGTCTGTCTGTCTGTCTGTCTGTCTGTCTGTCTGTCTGTCTGTCTGTCTGTCTGTCTGTCTGTCTGTCTGTCTGTCTGTCTGTCTGTCTGTCTGTCTGTCTGTCTGTCTGTCTGTCTGTCTGTCTGTCTGTCTGTCTGTCTGTCTGTCTGTCTGTCTGTCTGTCTGTCTGTCTGTCTGTCTGTCTGTCTGTCTGTCTGTCTGTCTGTCTGTCTGTCTGTCTGTCTGTCTGTCTGTCTGTCTGTCTGTCTGTCTGTCTGTCTGTCTGTCTGTCTGTCTGTCTGTCTGTCTGTCTGTCTGTCTGTCTGTCTGTCTGTCTGTCTGTCTGTCTGTCTGTCTGTCTGTCTGTCTGTCTGTCTGTCTGTCTGTCTGTCTGTCTGTCTGTCTGTCTGTCTGTCTGTCTGTCTGTCTGTCTGTCTGTCTGTCTGTCTGTCTGTCTGTCTGTCTGTCTGTCTGTCTGTCTGTCTGTCTGTCTGTCTGTCTGTCTGTCTGTCTGTCTGTCTGTCTGTCTGTCTGTCTGTCTGTCTGTCTGTCTGTCTGTCTGTCTGTCTGTCTGTCTGTCTGTCTGTCTGTCTGTCTGTCTGTCTGTCTGTCTGTCTGTCTGTCTGTCTGTCTGTCTGTCTGTCTGTCTGTCTGTCTGTCTGTCTGTCTGTCTGTCTGTCTGTCTGTCTGTCTGTCTGTCTGTCTGTCTGTCTGTCTGTCTGTCTGTCTGTCTGTCTGTCTGTCTGTCTGTCTGTCTGTCTGTCTGTCTGTCTGTCTGTCTGTCTGTCTGTCTGTCTGTCTGTCTGTCTGTCTGTCTGTCTGTCTGTCTGTCTGTCTGTCTGTCTGTCTGTCTGTCTGTCTGTCTGTCTGTCTGTCTGTCTGTCTGTCTGTCTGTCTGTCTGTCTGTCTGTCTGTCTGTCTGTCTGTCTGTCTGTCTGTCTGTCTGTCTGTCTGTCTGTCTGTCTGTCTGTCTGTCTGTCTGTCTGTCTGTCTGTCTGTCTGTCTGTCTGTCTGTCTGTCTGTCTGTCTGTCTGTCTGTCTGTCTGTCTGTCTGTCTGTCTGTCTGTCTGTCTGTCTGTCTGTCTGTCTGTCTGTCTGTCTGTCTGTCTGTCTGTCTGTCTGTCTGTCTGTCTGTCTGTCTGTCTGTCTGTCTGTCTGTCTGTCTGTCTGTCTGTCTGTCTGTCTGTCTGTCTGTCTGTCTGTCTGTCTGTCTGTCTGTCTGTCTGTCTGTCTGTCTGTCTGTCTGTCTGTCTGTCCTGTGTTCCTTATAGAATCAAAAACTACTGAACCAATCGGCGTGAAAATTTGCATGTAGAGGTTTTTGGGGCCAGGAAAGGTTTTAGTGATGGTTAGAGACCCCTCCCCCCACTAAGAGGGGGGGCTCCCATACAAATGAAACACAAATTTCTGCATAACTCGAGAACTAATCAAGCAAATAGAACCAAATTTGGTATGTGGGTGTTTTCGGTGACAAGAATTTATTCTAGGGTAATTTGAGACCCCTCCCCTCTTTATAAGGGGAATTATAACTCCTCTCCCCTTTAACAGGGGGGGTTTCCATACAAATTTTCTCATAACTCGAGAACTAATCAAGCAAATGGAACCAAATTTGGCATGTGAAGGTTTTCGAGGGCAAGAAAATTTTCTATGTTGAATTAGGACCCCTCCTCACTTTAAGAGGGGGGGCTCCTGTACAAATGAAATACCAATTTCCTCATAACTCGAGAACTAATCAAGCAAATGGAACCAAATTTGGCATGTGTGTGTTTTTGAAGACAAAATTTTTTTCTATGATGAATTGGGACCCCTCCCCACTTTAAGAGGGGGGGGGGGGGCTCCTATACAAACGAAATACAAATTTCCTTATAACTCGAGAGCTAATCCAGCAAATGGGACCAAATTTGGCATGTAGGTGTTTTTGGAGGCAAGAATGTTTTCTATGATGAATAAGAACTTCTCCCCACTTTAGGAGGGGGGGCTCCTATACAAATGAAATACAAATTTCCTCATAACTCGAGAACTAATCAAGCAAATAGAACCAAATTTGGCATGTGGGTGTTTTCGGTGACAAGAATTTATTCTATGGTAAATTGAGACCCCTCCCTCTTTATAAGGGGAATTGTAACTCCTCTCCCCTTTAAGAGGGGGGGCTTCCATACAAATTTCCTCATAACTCAAGAACTAATCAAGCAAATGGAACCAACTTTGGCATGTGAAGGTTTTCGAGGGCAAGAAAATTTTCTACGGTGAATTAGGACCCCTCCCCACTCTAAGAGGGGGGGCTCCTGTACAAATGAAATACAAATTTCCTCCTAACTCGAGAACTAATCAAGCAAATAGAACAACATTTGGCATGTGGGTGTTTTTTTTTGATAACAAGAATTTATTCTATGGTGAATTGAGACCCCTCCCCTCTTTATAAGAGGAATTATAACTCCTCTCCCCTTTAAGAGGGGGGACTTCCATACAAATTTCCTCATAACTCGAGAACTAATCAAGCAAATGCAACCAAATTTGGCATGTGAAGGTTTTCGAGAGCAAGAAAATTTTCTATGGTGAATTAGGACCCCTCCCCACTTTAAGAGGAGAGGCTCCTGTACAAATGAAATACAAATTTCCTCATAACTCGAGAACTAATCAAGCGAATTGAACCAAATTTGGCATGTGTGTGTTTTTGGAGACAATTTTTTTTTCAATGATGAATTGGGACCCCTCCCCACTTTAGGAGGGGGGGTCCTATACAAACGAAATACAAATTTCCCCATAACTCGAGAACTAATCAAGCAAATAGAACCAAATTCGGCATGTGGAGGTTTTTGAAGGCAAAAATATTTTCTACGGTGAATTAGGATCCTTCCACACTTCAAGAGGGGGGGCTTCTACACAAATGAAATACAAATTTCCTCATAATTCGAGAACTAATCAAGCAAATGGAACCATATTTGGCATGTGGGTGTTTTTGGAGGCAACCATTTTTCCCATGATGAATTAGGACTTCTTACCTTTTTAGGAGGGGGGGGGCTCCCATTCAAACGAAATACAAATTTGCTCATAACTTTAGAACTAATCAAGCAAATGGAACCAAATTTGGCATGTGAGAGTTTTAGATGGCAGAATTTTTTTCTGTGGTGTATTACGACCCCTTTCCCTTCTAAGAGGGTGGGCTCCCATACAAATGAAATACAAATTTCCTTATAATTTGAGTACTAATCAAGCAAATGGAACCAAATTTAGCATGTAGGAGATTTTTGAGTCTTGAATTTATTTTATGATAGTTAGAGACCTCTCACCCCTGTGGTAGGGGGATATGGACTCTCATACAAATAAAACAGAAATTTTTGCGAAACTCAAAAACTAATCCAACTCGAGAAATTCGAGACTCTTCCATAAAACATTAATCAATAACAAGACCACAAAAACTATCTATAGTAACACTAGATCATTCAGGACGAGCCGGTCGCGAGTGTTGCCGGTGACCCGCCGTCGGAAGCGCCGCCCACTGGGGGGCTTGCAAAACTCGAGAAGTGACAAAGATCATCCGAGATTCATGATTTATGTACAACACAGGTTAATTTGTGGCATTATGAAGTTTGTCGGGTCAGCTAGTCTATGCATAAAAACTCAAAAAAGTTGAATCATTTACTGAGATTTACTTGTTTTCTGTTTCCCAGCAGAGTTTTACAATTGTATCTAGCTTAGTTTCGCTAAAATATGTTAAAAAATAACGATTTTTTGGCATCAAAATTTTGTTTGGGGTGATATGGACACCCACTGGGGTGAAATGGACAATGTGTAAGAAACTGTTGTTTTTATCGAAATTACATATTGTGGCTCATAGCAGATAACTTAAGAACACATATTAACTAGTAAAAGTGTTTCGAACTCAATTCCGTCTGTCTGAGTGAAAAAGCTAGTTCATAAATTATACCAATATCACTTATATTTTTTCGCAAATAAACAAAACCATACTTCGATGAATCTAAATCTTATTTAAGGTCTTATTCCACATTTGTTATATGCAAGTGCTCCTGCATTAGTTCCTGATGGCTCAGAGAGAGTATGTCAAACCTAAAGCTGAAGATAGAATGGCAGTTCGACATATCGATTGGGATAAAATACTTACGATGATTAGAATGTGACATTGCATTTTGGACGACCATAGGCATTTAGGGATTAGCCCCGAGTGCCTCAAAATTCACATATATTAATAGGAATCTGAGTATGAGAGGAAATGACCAAAAAAATATTTCACTCATTTTGTTCTCATACACATCGAAACCTGATTATTAAAAGCCTTGACTTTTGTTGCGAATGCCCCCTTTACCGATCATACGTTATTGGTGAGATTGCAAATACTCTCAAATACTCAAAATCCATTCTTGATTGCCAGTAATGGTCTTTTCGGTGGATTTTTGTTTTAACATCACATGCATATCTTTTTTGTACTTTTACCGCATCTAGAATCAATTAGGCCGAAGAAATGGTTTGAAATCAACTTGACCATTTCACCCCAAAAAAATCAGAGAGGTTGTGTACAAGACACGACCGCATATATAGGTGACGCAGGACTACGTAAGTCTCTTTCTAGTGATGGTAGCATGTATTCATGCTTGTAATCATTTCGATCAATTCGATTCTTCATGTATACATGCTATATGCAACATATATACATGCGTTGTATGTAACGTTTATCAAAGCAGTAACATTGCATACGTTCAATTCTCAAAAGAATGTGAATTTGAAAACAATTTAACAAAAGTACAAAGGTCCATGCCTAGTGGCACGGGCGCAGGCTTAAAGTAGGACTACGAATGTAGCGCAATTCGTCTCCCAATGCTAAAGCCGGTGATTTTTGTATGAATTTCATATATAGATGCACAAGTTGCGCATTAAAAAATTGTGTTCTTACATGTGAGAAATTCATAATTTCAACTCTTCAGCTAATTTATATGGTGGACCTGAAAAGGTCCGTTTGTTAATCTCTAATTCTCAAATTTCTGACTCGTAGTGTCCATTGTCAACTTTCGTCCTTCAGATGGGCTTAGTGATGTCCGTTAATCGTTCGATTAATTCAACTAATCGAATAACACAAGGAATATTCGAATAATTTTTAATCGAATAATGTCAGCACGAGTAGTTGAATTAATCGAATAGTTTAATTAATCGATTAGTGCAGACAAGGCTCACCGATTAATCGGTAATCGAATAATTGAAAATTTCGGACATCACTATTCCCACCCATTTAAACCCTTGTGCTTCCGCGACCAAAATTTGGGTTTTCTAGCTTATTTAATATTCTATTATAGCAGCTTATTGCCAATTGCAAGTAAAATTGTACCATCCAAAGTGCGATATCGCTCATAAAGTGCTATTTTGCATTAAATCGTTTCGATCTTCGGCGCACTTTTTCGTTATCTGCCAAGCAATAAGTGCGCCGAAGAGACCGAAACGATTTAAGCTAAAATAGCACTTTTATGAGCGATTGCGTACTTATTGATTGGACAATTTTCCTTGCAATTGACAATAATAGATCGATGTTTCGAATCCAACACGGTCGGCGTAATTTCCACTCCACACCAAACAATAATTGGTTGCTGCCGAGTTTTATCACCTTTGCCGCGTCCGGATCCGGACAGGGAGATAAAATCGTAACTCTCATTATTATTTGTAACCCAAACAACGCGAAAATGATGCCGTTCACAAAATCAATTCAACTGCTTCATATACTTATTCAGTAGTTCTTAAAAGAACTGATTGTTTGCTACCAGCTGTTAATAATACAAATCGAAGAAATTTACTACTTGGCAGCAGCTTTTTTCGAACCGCATTCTCCGTTAAAACAACTTCTTTTGGCTTTGGAGTTTTCGGTGCCTTTGTTATGGTCTTCTTTGACTTAGTAATCTTGCTTCTCGCTAGCAAGTTTGGTAGGCGAAGGAACCGGAAGCGCCAGTTCTTTGTTTGGACCAGCTTTCTCTTGTTGAAAACTAACTTCAAAGCTTTTTTCACGAATGTGCCCAACCTTGAAACGTCACAATTGTAGCTGGCGGCGATATACTTCTAGACGGCTTGCAACGAGGATCCGTTGACTCTTCGGTTTATTGGCGTCTCGCTTAGTGAATTTGGATGTCTTCGTTGCCTTATTCCGGGGAAGTAGCAACAGCTGAAGCTCAACGATTTTCGAGCGGATTCTATAGAGCGTAAATTAAATACAATCAAAGGTCAGCTTAACCCATAGCTCATCTCGTATATATTTCTGTCATCTGTGCTAGGGAATCTTTGGCGTGGGAAGGCAAAAACATGAAAATAATGAAATAATGAATATAGTCTAATATTTTCTCAATTATTAAACGTCTGTTTGGGAAACATGGAATCTATTGTATTGTTATGGATTTTTTGAAAAATTTCCAATCGATTGATACCAATATCTCTAGAATCTGTTGACGGATGACTGAGTTATAAGCGTGCAAACCATAACCACTTTTCGTTACATGTTCCCTTTTCGTTTTTCTAAAGTGCACCCCAATATAGAAATCAAAGAAGTAGTCCTACTTCAAAATTAAGAACACAAACTATTACTTTCCTGCCACCTTACTGAAATTAAAGATTGTTTTTATTATCGTGGTTTCCCACGTTGAAGGGATTTTACCAATTCAATCCTATTTTATCAAAAGCACATCTTTTCACTACACTTCTAATGAAACGGCAAGCATGCGTATTCATACAGAGTCGTATTATAACCGAACACTACAGCTGTAGCACATTTTTCAAACACAGATATCAAATTCATCGAGGTTTAATCGTCTCGCAGAAAAGAATTTGCGATCTGTTGGGACAACGAAATTGTGTCATTTTTTCTGGCACACTTCCCTAACACAGACATCAGATTGGACTAGGTTTAATCGTGTTCGTAAGAAATCTGTTGGCTCGAGGGGGCTTTGTCACTCTTTCTGGCGTACTTCCCAAGCAAGGACATCAAAATGGTCTAGGTTGAACCGCGGTGTTAAGAAATCTTGTTGAAATGAGGTAACTTGGTCACTTGTTTTGGCTTACTTCCCAAGCACAGATATCAAATTGGTATAGGCTTAGATCATCGTAAAGAATCTTCCAACCAATCACGAAGCGAGAATTCTGGTAAAACATAGGTTTATTATTTTCAATTTTTCAACATCAAGAATCCATGCTTTTCTTCATTTGGGTCAATTCTTAGAAGATTTTCCGATCGATTGGTGTAAGAATATTGAAAATCGATCGGAAAACCGCTGAGCTATTAGCGCTCAAAACCTTTCATTTTTCGTGACGCTCGCATTTTTCGATCTTTTGGAATGACACCCTATCTCAAAACTTGCCGTAAGACGTAGTCCTACGTCGAAAATTGTCCATTTCACCCCACACAGCATACAACAATATGAGTTTAAAAAAATGGATTTATTTTTATACAATCTAGCTATACTTTTCTATCAAACAGTTTCTCTTATGTAGCCAAACAGAACTGCACTGCACAATAATTTGAAAAGTTGGTTAAATCATTAGAAAACCCTTAAAAGCTAGAGCATAAAAATTACATCTGATGTCGTTTTAGGCAGTTGTTTTGTTTACGTTTATATTTGGCAACATCTGTCAAAGTTAAGACCAAGTTTTTTACGTTTATAATGATGTAAGAAGATAAGGAAGAAGTTGAGAATAGTGTGAAAGCAGAGAAACTGGTACTTTCCGAGATAAAGCACCTTTTCATTTTACCCCAGGTATCCAAATCACCAGCAAAACATGCACTTTTACGATCGCCTGGAACTAAAACATCATTTTTAGACAGGTGTGTCGAACGTACAACGCAAATTGAAAACGGCACCTAAATTAAAAGTTCAATTTGGGTGTTTGGAAAGCTAATTATAGTTATACTATTATTTTGATGTATGCGTTGCAGTTGTATCTTTCATTTCTAGAGAGGATCAGTTGGAGAAAATGAGGTTGAACCGAATTGTGAGCTCCGTTCCCACTTACCCCGTATTCCCACTTGCCCTGGGGTACCTTATAACAACCGACGTTATAACTTGGATAAATTATATCAACTGTTATAAACTATGTATAATTCTCGGGAAATTTTTCAAATAGACCTATGTGACAATGAGAGATTCTCTTTGCGTCTCCTCTCTTCTGCTTTTTACGGCTACATAAATGCATAGAAAAGAAAATTTTCGAAACAATTAGCTAACTAGTGACTCCGGCAACCGATTTATGATGATGTGTTAAAATGAGAGGAGGCACGAAGAGAATCTCTCATTGTCACAGAGAATTGTTATAAAATAGTAGCGATTAGTGGTTTAAACAACAACAACATTTCCTTATATTTCTTAATGATAGCAATTAAAAAATGCCTGCAAATATAAAAAAAATGTGATACGACGTAGTTTATTTACTATTGAAACGATAATAATAATTTTGTAGCAAATACCTAATACATTTTTGTTATTGTTTCTTTATCTGTTTGCATGATCTGGATACTAATAATGTCCAGTGCAATCACAAGCATGCTCATTGATCCCGCCAGAAGTATTAGAATATGTTTATGCAACGCATAATTGTGCATGAATGTAATTCTAAATTTCTTTGACCCTTCCGAGCTAGCAACAAATTTTGATATTCCTCTGGATACGATACAACATTAGCAGTCACTTTAATAAAACGATTCAGGTCTTCCGATAACATGATGATAAATTAGAAATGAAATTAAAACAGAATGAAAAACACGTTCTCGTCTTATGCCACACGCCGCTCTCAATTAATCCCTAAGTCAGAAAAAAAGTTTAGGAGACAATCGAAAGAACATCTGTTACGGCAGTTCGTTTTATTGTTTGCCAGTTGAAACTAAACCGCTTGAAAATAAAGCATAAGCAACCAGAATGGCATTATGGTTATCTACGAAATGTTTGGCGTTAGAACACTAGTGAGCTAATTAATTTTTTTTTTGGTTTTTAATTAATTGATGTCGGCAGAATATATAATTCATTGCGTGCAATTATTTGCGGTGGTCTCGTCATATTTACTCATCAAAGGTATGTCATGTGTTTAGTTCAGTAAAATTACCACTTTTCGTTGCGACAAACTCATTTGAAAAAAAATATAAAATTTCCCTAGCAGGGAAGCATTCAGCAGCGTCTCGCTCTGCGTTACGCTTGCTGACCATAACCAGCTATTTTAATAGGAAAATTGCTCCGATAGAGAGAAACATTTTTGTTTTTTTTCTGCGCTATGCTAATTGCATGCTTATTTGAATCTTGCAGGATTTTTGTTCTCCTCCCACCCGTGATTATCTCTGTGGTATTTTTCATGTTTTTAGCAGCTGCTACAAACGACCGACAGGCAGTAGAAAAATGTTAAAAAGCAAAAATGAAGGCTTTTATCTGTGTAATCAAACTTCAAAAGAAAAGTTGATTATTTTGCGTTTTTTTTTTCTTTTCTATTAGCATGCTGCTTTTACAGTTCTCTTAGTAGGCAAGTACGCTAACTAATTTCAACAAGGCGAAGAATATTAACAAACATAAAACAAATCCACAAGCCAATCACCGTCAGCATTATTCGTCCCTTTGCCAATGCATGTACCGTAGTGCAAAACGTTAGCACGGATAGATATAGATACCTATGTTCAAACGGACGCAATTTATTTCACAATTGTCCTCCGATTTTTGAAATATTTGTGAACGGAATTATAACATAACCAATCTTTATTTTATGCAAGAACGATGTCAAATGTTGGCAATACAATCTACACGGGTAGAAATTTGATTTCCAAAACGAGCAAAATGACTCATGATTCCCGGTTTCTAGCTCATGATTTATGAAAATACACCATAAATAAAAATCATGATATCACGAGCTTCTTGCAGTACAACACAACGCAAAATCATGAACTTTTATTCATGATTTTGTGCTGTCTGATATGGCAGTGCAGTCATTATTTGACATGAACTCACATTTCATGATTTTATGATTTCATTCATGGCATCGGAATCAAATTTCTTTCCGTGTATGTATTATTGGCGTATGTAGAAGGGGGGATAAGTCCCCCCCTTTTAGTGATTTTGCCCCCTATAAAAGTGATGTCCTGATTTTCTTGAAGTATAAAACCATCCCTTTTCTTCAACCGCCTTTAACATTTATGATTGAAATTAGTCCAAATTGATGTCCTGAAGGTGAAACGTCATCGAAAAGTGAGCGGTCATCCTTTCCTTCTGCCAGATTGTATCCATATAGGCACTGCAAGAATTTGTTCGAAGCTGTTGTCTTGCGTTTGTGCATGTGACGTGACACAGAAATCTCAAAGCGAGGAAAATCAGCAACTCTCTTATCCAAGAATAGTTTCGAACTTTTCATTTGCTGCTTTGCATCAGTTAGTTGCTGGCAATTCTTTACATAGTTTCCATAGTGAAGCAGTACATTTAGATTAATTTCTTTCAAAAATGATGGCCAAGACAAGGCAGGTGGGACCCGTAGTGATGCTAATGTTTATTTGACTGTCAACTCAATATAAGGCAGTAAGGTCCAAACATTTTACAAATAACTTTAACTTATTTAGTAGCTTTCAACCATAAGAATGAATAAAGCGCTGTAAAAAATTATCGACTTGCAAAAATTTGGATTTCTCAACCAGCAGCACAACCAAACCATTTTAACGTAACAATTTTTTGATACCATAAAATTAAATACATAAATATATATGTACTAGCTGACCTGACAAACTTCGTATTACCACAAATTAAACTGTGTTGTACATAAATCGTGAGTCTCGGATGACCTTTGTCACAATCTTGAGTTTTGCAAGTTTCTGGGGAGTTCATGGGTGTTTTAATATACAAATTTTCCTCACAGTAAAGTAGAAAACAACTCCCCCCATTGCTTAACCTGATAAAACAAAGTGGATAGCATTTAAATATTCGCCATCATTACAAACCATTTGGCCGAATACCATTTTGCGGAACACCAATTCTCGGTTGACCATAACGCGGAATATAGAGTTTCGCAGAATACCATTTCGCGAAAAACCTTACGCGGGATGTACCATTTCACGGAAAATCTTTTCGTAGAAAAAACCATTTCGCAGGGGTGACCCAACTGAAGGAAAGTAATAGAGGTCAATAGCTCTAGGAAAATAAATAAACCTAGATAGAGGTGATCTCTACGGGGGGCTGTCCCCCGCAGTGGCCGGCGCTTCCGATGGCAGGTCGCCAGCAACACTCGCGGCCTGTGGCCGTCTCGCGCTGAATTATCTAATGTTACTATTAATAGTTTTGGTTGGTCTTGTTATTGATTAATGTTTTATGAGAGTCGAAAATTTCTCGAGTTCGATTAGTTTTTGAGTTACGCAAAAAATTTTCTTTTATTTGTATGAGAGTCCTTATCCCCTACCACAGGGATGAGGGCAAACCATCATTAAAAAAATTCCTGCCTCCAAAACCCCCCACATGCCAAATTTGGTTCCATTTGCTTGATTACTTCTCGAGTTATGAGGAAATTTGTATTTAATTTGTATGGGAGCCCCCCCCCCCCCTCCTAAAAAGGGAGAGGAGTTCTAATTCATCATAGAAAAAATCATGCTTACAAAACCACCCACTTGCCAAATATGGTTCTACTTGATTAATTAATTCTCGAGTTATGAGGAAATTTGTATTTCATTTGTATAGGAGCCCCCCTCCTGAAGTAGGGAGAAGTTTCAATTCACCATAGAAAAAAATCTTGTCTACAAAAATACCCACATGCCAAATATGGTTCCATTTGATTAATTAGTTCTCGAGTTATGAGGAAATTTGTATTTCATTTGTATAGGAGCCCCCCTCCTAAAGTGGGGAGAGGTTTCAATTCACCAAATCTTGTCTACAAAAACACCCACATGTCAAATTTCGTTCCATTTGCTTGATTAGTTCTCGAGTTATGAGGAAATTTGTATTTCATTTGTATAGCAGCCCCTCCTCCAAAAGTGAGTTATGCAGAAATTTGTGTGGGAGCTCCCCCTCTTAGTGAGGGGAGGGGTCTCTAATCGTCATAAGAACCTTCTCTGGCCCCAAAAACGCCTATATGCAAATTTTCACTCCGATCGGTTCAGTAGTTTTCGATTCTATAAGGAACATAGAGCAGACAGAAATCCATTTCTATAGGCATAGATTTGTATGGGAGCCCCCCCTCTTAGTGAGGGAAGGGTCTTTTGCCATCGAGAGAACCTTCTCTAGCCCCAAAAACCCCTACATGCAAATTTTCACGCCGATCGGTTCAGTAGTTTTCGATTCTATAAAGAACATAGGGACAGACAGGCAGACAGAAATCCATTTTTATAGGCATAGACTAGCTGACCCGACAAACTTCGTATTGCCACAAATTAACCTGTGTTGCACATAAATCATGAATCTCGGGTGATCTTTGTCACAATCTCTAGTTTTGTAAGTTTCTGAGGAGTTCAACCTTAGATGATTCATTTTGGCAGTTACGTAACTATGAAAGCATCCCAGGTAACCAATAAGCATCACCAATGCTATTCAAATGTAGGCCAATAAGCATTTAAGTCGCCTTAAATGCTACTTAAATGCTATTTTGGCAAAATATACAGCTACTTTACTGATAACCTTCTTATAGTGCTGACAATGCTAATTTACAGCTAATTACCGACACGAAGAATTTGAATACAATTTTGAATGCCAATTTACAACACCTATGCAGTCAAAAAGCTAATATACAACAACGTGCAGTATAAAATGCCAGATACGCTGATTTGATGCTTATGTTAATGCTTATTAGTTACCAGGAATGGGTAGTTTAATATACAAATTTGCAATTTTTCCTCACAGTAGAGTAGAAAACAACTCCCCTGTCCCCTCATTGCATAGCCAGAAAGCGGAGTAATAGTCGCCATGATTGTACAACATTTCGCCGCCATACTCCGATTGGTGAATTTCTGATTGGCTGAAAGCGACGAGCAATCGTTGACTGGAAAATATAACGCGGTATCGCTTTCAGTGTTGCTGGAACTCATTAGTGGGAATACGGCAATAAGTTATTATTTCCGAATTTTGATTTCTTTTGTATTCTATAGTTCTATGCCTGGTTCTACATTAATTTTGTTTGTACATGAATTTTAAGTTTCAAAATGATATGCAAAACATGATTTTGGTCGCATAAACTGTGGCGTATTCGGGAGCTGTTGTTCGGCAAACGAAGTTATTCTTAAAATAATATGTGCAGGCAACAGTGGTGCAGAGTGTAACAAAGAATATTCGATCGGGATGGCGGTAATAATATGAAGAAGAGTAAGAAGCCAGTTGGCACGTCCTGACCTAGGTTCAATCGGTTAAATCGGTTTTTATCTGCAATAGCCACTGAAGCACACATATCAAGTAATATATTTTAGTTAGTCAGATCAAAGAAACTATGAAGTTATTTTTACCTTTGTAATACTATAACAAAGGTTTAGAAACACGAAATCGAACCGAGGCCCGGAGGGCTGAGTCACATATGCCAATCGATAGGGTTCGACGAATTGAGCAATGTCTCTCTGTGTGTGTGTGTGTGTGTGTGTGTGTGTGTGTGTGTGTGTGTGTGTGTGTGTGTGTGTGTGTGTGTGTGTGTGTGTGTGTGTGTGTGTGTGTGTGTGTGTGTGTGTGTGTGTGTGTGTGTGTGTGTGTGTGTGTGTGTGTGTGTGTGTGTGTGTGTGTGTGTGTGTGTGTGTGTGTGTGTGTGTGTGTGTGTGTGTGTGTGTGTGTGTGTGTGTGTGTGTGTGTGTGTGTGTGTGTGTGTGTGTGTGTGTGTGTGTGTGTGTGTGTGTGTGTGTGTGTGTGTGTGTGTGTGTGTGTGTGTGTGTGTGTGTGTGTGTGTGTGTGTGTGTGTGTGTGTGAGTGTGTGTGTGTATGTGTGTGTGTGTATGTGTGTGTGTGTATATGTGTGTGTGTGTATATGTGTGTGTGTGTGTGTGTGTGTGTGTGTGTGTGTATGTGTGTGTGTGTGTGTGTGTGTGTGTGTGTGTGTGTGTGTGTGTGTGTGTGTGCGCTTGTATCACTATTGAGTTGTTTCATGGTCCGACTTTTTGTTTAAAAGTTATGAGTAAAAATGTGAAAACTACCTAACACGATTTTCTCCGGAACTAGACAACCGGTTTCAATGATCTTAGTACCAAATGAAAGTTCTTGCTAGTATATAAAAATTGTCAGGAAGTTTTATTGAGAACAAACAAGTAGTTTAAAAGTTAACCTTAAAAAACCTGTTTTGACAAGGTAATAATTATCGCCTGTTTCTCAGAGATGGCTAAACCGATTTTTGTGCTATTAGTCTCATTTGAAAGGCAATATAGCCTAATAGATCACTATTGATTTGGTTTTTGATTGGACGTTTAATTTGAAAGTTATGGACAATCGTGTACCACACATCAAAATTAACAATAATTTATAATAATTCTAACTAATACAATTTATCAAGTTTCAATTATTTTAGTATCAAACGAAAGGTTTTGATACTGCGAATGTAGCTGCAAAATTCCATAAGAATTGGTTTTGCCGGTCAAAAGATATTAACCCTCAAACACTCGCGCCAGCTTTTGTAACACAGTTACTCGCGCGCACAATAGCCCAAAGCCACAAAACGTGCGCATTAGAGTTTTGACTGGGAAAACTTGGTTTTATCGAACTATTGGAAGAGTTTCTTGAAATTGAAAGCTCTATCGTCTGGAAGAATTTAAATTTTGATTAATCCCCCTTAAACTAAAATAAAAAAAAATTTCTTCAGTTTCAATATAACACATTGACGAGTTCTGCAAAGTTTTAGAGCATATTATTACAAGAAATTTTGCTGAAGACAGCAACCTTCTATCTATTCAGCGAAAATAGAAAAAACTTATTTATCGTACAGTTGGATTTCGAATTTGGCAACGTTCGATTTTGACATGCCTCGATTTTGGCAACAAAAGTATTCGTTTTTGGCAACACAAGATATTTCACTTCCAAAATTATGCTTAAATATCAATCAGTGTCTGCGTACATGCTTTACATGACGAAAAAATGATGCCCTCAGTACGTTCATGAAAAAAAGTTATGTGGTTTTGAACAATAATATTTTTATTGCCGTAGGACTATGTCTGACCGCAGGGTGTCAATAACTTATTTACACCGGACGGATAGCTATTGGCGGACTTTTTAAATATAAAATGGTTGCTATCATTGATTAATGATAGTTAGTCAATTTCTAAAGCATTTACATTAAATATTTTCATATCGAAAAAGGGTCTCGATTTTGGCACGGTTGCGATTTTGGCAACATAGGCGACACGCTTTGGTGCCAAATTCGATATCCTACTGTATATGAATCTGTAAAATCAGTTCTTCTAAACTGAAGAACTAAAATATCTTTTTGGAATTGTTGTATCACTTTTACATGTATTACAAATGTGCACAAATAGTTAAAATACACAACTTTGCTAAATATAGTATACTTCTATGTTTGCTTGTTCAGGAACTGTAGAATTTTGATTATAAAAAAAATACCCTAATTTTGACTCCGAATTACTTACTACCAGCAGACGGATACATTTTAAACATTTTTCCTTTACTGATAGTTTTGCTGCAGAAAAATACCATTTGTCCATATAAAGAAACAAGAGAAAATTTCGGTTGGAGTCAATTGCGGTACACCTCACATGCTGCTTGCTTCATTTCTGTGATGTCGGTTTATGCTGATCTATTTTCCCAACAATTTAAAGTATTAATGCATTGAATAGTTATGACATTTTGCTCATAACAAGTTTATTGAAGAATATACGTTAGTTAAATAAAGATTTGTAACTTTATACCAATATGGCATTCAAAAACCTACACGTGTTGTACAAAATACGACAGCGTGACTAACCGAAGGTTAATACAAATTGATGAAATTTATTCAAGAAAACTTTTTGATGTGAAACAAATAGAATGGCATTACAGGAAATTATGCATAGTTCAAAAACCTATAAACTAGACCTTTACTACGCAATATATATGTTAAAGAACAGTATTTTCCCTTACAACTTACGTTTACTTGCACTTACTCAAATTAATAACAACTGACTCCGCAATTTTATGGAAAAAGGATCTATCACAATTTATAAGTGCTCCTGTTTTGTTCAAATTTTGTAAATTTATTCAATTTCCAAAAATTTTATGTAAACCAACGCACTACGCAACGTTAACCAATAGATGAATTATGTTCCGAAGACGTGTCGATTTCTCTCTTAAATAGCAAGTAAGACCGTATAACAAAGGTTCCTTTCACCACTAGGTGGATTAAATCAGGTTTTAAATATTATGCTACATCACAGTGAAGCTCGACCCAAAGATGCTGATACCTGATACATTAGGGACGATTCAAATATGACGTCCACCAAATTTCTGCTTTTTAATCCCCCCCCTCCCCCCTCCCCCCTCTGTCCGATTGTGTCTTAAAAATCAAACTCCCCCCCCCCCCCTTTGGACGTCACACAAACTCAAAATAAAAATGAAAAGCGTGTTGAAAGTAAAAGTGGTTTATAAAACCAACTTAAGCTTTTAAGAGTTAATGTATGATTAAAAAAAAATATAGAAAATAACAATTAATAAAAAATAATAACTACGAACAAGGGCTCTAACAATATTCAATTGCAAATTGTTACAAATCAATGAAAAAATGAAGCTTTGGTTTCAATTGAAGTAGCATGGCTCCGCTTCAAAACAAGCTCCAATCTGCGTTGGCGAAGCAGGTTTCACTACATCGTGACGATAGCTTTTAGAGTTCATTATACTTTTCTATTTCTATCTATCTATTATTTAGTAAAAAGCTAGAAACTTTGATTGCAAATGAACTGAAATTGATGTGTAAATTGATCCTTCAATGTAACGCGTGGTCTATCTAGTTAACATTGACAAATTGTGCCTGACTTGCAAGCGCCGTCAGCTGGAACAATAAGTTCGAAAATCGAAATACACCCAATTCTTTTTTTGCACGGATTTTTTTACACGGATTTTTTTTGCACGACTTTTTTTGCACGGTTTCTCGAAATAGCACGGATTTTTTTTACACGGTTTCTCAAAATAGCACGGATTTTTTTTACACGGTTTCTCGAAATAGCACGGATTTTTTTACACGGTTTCTCGAAATAACACGGTTTTTCGACAATTTCGCCAACAATAACTTACTTTGATTTATAAACCACTTTTAAAGCGTCCGTGGGATTTTTTCCATAGATTTTGTTTGTTTAAGCTCGATTGCTTTAGCTTTACGGCACCCGTTTTTATTGTTAGTTTTACAACAAAAAAGGGCCTAATTCTAAGTTTAGAAGTTGCTGGGCCAATTACTCGCGTTATTTATTAATGCAACGAGTATTAAAATAATGATTTTGTCATCACGGGTCAAAATGTCCGTATAAGGTCATTATAACGCACATTATGCAACTCATTTAATTTCAGTTGACATTATTATGACACTTAAGTGCAAACATATAGATTTATCGTGAAAATGGTTTGGATGTGGACCTTATACATGCGATTTCCAGTTGTCTGTACCAAAAATTGTCCGTATCAGTAATGCAAACAGCAGTTTGGTCTGTGGTCGCTAAGCTCTTCCCACGAGACTCTAGACCTCGAGGTTGAGCCACCGCGTACGTTGATCCCCTCTGTTCTAGGTGCCGGCGGAGTTGTTGAATAGAACCGTTTTCTCTACGACGGGTCCAGTTCACCGTAGCTTATCGATTTTTGCCAAATGTACGTTGGTATTCTCCCCAGGCTGTTTCTGTTACCCTTGATTTATACACTTCCGCAACTCTCCGCTTTGGTCTTGTATTCCGCCAAATATCGTCCGCAAGGACGCGTAAGTCCTTCGTAAGCATTATCAAATCCATAAAAACTATCGCTCTAATAGGGATTTGTACATTGTCGGCTTCGTACGGCGGTTTATGCCACTTGATCGTAGCGTTTTGGGAAGGGTAAAGTAGCTTCGATGTCATGCTTGAATACGTAGCTGGATCTTCTTATTGGTATTGTTGTTTGCGGCCACCAGCGCACATACACGTATTTATCTACCACTTCTCGTTCATCGCCGTCAACGATTACCGTCCGCGGCAGGTGTACGTTCGTCTCGTTTGAGCCTCTACCACGAATGTATTTGGTCTTCGATGCATTTCTTTTAAGTCTAATCCTTCTAGCCTCCGCTTTCAGTCTAGCGCACATGTCCTCCGCCGTGGCAAAGTTTCTGGTTTTAATATCAAAGTCGCATGCGTAGCCAATAAGTTTGCTACCTTCACTGGAAATCAAAACTCTCGTTTCGATATCTGCTCTTCGGATCACCCCCTCAAGAGATGTCGAAAACCATGCGGGATAAACTGTCAGCTTGGCTCGACGGCCGCCGCCGCCAATTCTATAGACTCCAACAGCCTCTCCCAGCTGAGATTCGAACATACAACCTACCTTGCTTCCAACTGGAAGGCAAAATGTTAACATTTGACTTCTTTTTTTTTAATTCTATTTTTTTGTCAAATAAAGAACACTCAATCTCAACCAAAATAGCTCTTAACTGAAAATAATTCCTCATCCTGAATAAACTCTTCAAGGTTAGGCTTTGTCTGATCCCCCCCCCCTCGCCCCTCAGGAAACATTTCTAGCTAGGACCGTATCTAATAGTACAATAAAAACTTGGAGAAAGGATGTCTGAACTTCAAAGAATTCTTTCTGAGACTTCAGTTAAGTTCTTGCACATATCCAGAAAGACTTCGTCAGAGCAACAAGAAAAATTTCAATTTTTCCGTATTTTACCTGCCGTGTTGTTATACGGTGTTGTTATAATACTTAATAATGCAATTCCAAACTTTTAACGCTCATTACATACTAATTAGACTATGTTAAGTTATTTTTACATGGTTTCTTAAAATGGCACGGGTTTATTTTTCATTAAAACTGTTTTTCTACCAATAATTTACCATAGCATTAATTATCACGCCATTTTCAGTTGTCTGTACCAAAATTTCTCCATATCAGTACACCACCACCAGGAGTTTGCTTTTCCTCTCACTGAAGTTTTAGGAGTGTCTCATCAACTCCCCCAACTCTATAGAGAAATCATAGAATTACATGAAAATTTCGCAAGAATTTCAGAGAAGTCTTTCTAATCAGAAAGTCGCTGTTCTTTCAAAACTTCTTCTGATAGTATCATAATAACTTCAAGGAAGAATGACTGAACTGCAAAGGATTCTTTCTAACACTTCAGTTAAGTTCTTCCTCAGATCCAGAGTAACTTCCTCAGTCAAAACAACAAGAAAAGTTTCTTTCAATTTCTTGTGTTGTTATGATACTCAATAATACAATTTCCAACTTTTAACGCCCATTTTTAAGTAATGAGACTATGGTAAGTTTTTTACACGGTTTCTTAAAATAGCACGGTTTTTTATACGGTTTCTTGAAATAGCACGGATTTTTTTTACACGGTTTCTCGAAATAGCACGGATTTTTTTTACACGGTTTCTCGAAATAGCACGGATTTTTTTTACACGGTTTCTCGAAATAACACGGTTTATTTTTGCACGGTTTTTTTTACACGGCACGGCCCCCGTGTAAAAAAAGAATTCGGTGTAAATAAATGAGTGATGAATGACTGAGAAACATATTTTTGCTGCCTTTTGATGAAAATGCAATTTTGTTTCGACGGATGTCACATTTGCCTACACTTCTTCCCGCCCTTTTTCACAACCTGTCACAAAATTGACACCCCCCTCACCCCCATAAGCAATGGACGTCATTATTGAATGATCCCTTACAGTGAATGGCTTCAGTTTAGTATTTACAAAATACACATGCACACAAAAAATTGGCATTACAATTGCATTAGCATTATAATGATCAAGATGAGGTACTAATTTAAATATTATTTTGATTCCAACAGATTGATAAGCCATCAACGCGTCACTGACTGTGGTGATGTTTGAGTAAATATTTCATTTGCTATGTTTTTCTCTGCTGGTTCACCCTCACTAGACTGGTGGTTTTTATCATGCCTCTAAATGTGAAGGGATGGTCAATGCGTACAAGCGTGTGCGAAGGGATAAAGTTTTGCTTCACTCATTCAGCGCATCGCAGGGGGAATTTTTAAATGTGCTTATAATTGGGAATTTCATACCATGGTAGGCAAGAAACTTCACTTTTGCTATCGATGCGCCAGAGCTGAATTTTTTTATTCGTTTATCAAATTAACTTCTGGCGTAATCCGATAAATATGCTTGATTTAATGATAAAGTTATAATCATAAATTTGAAGATTGTTCGCACCGGTTTCTGGCTGGCGATGAGGCTATTGAATGTTTCCACTGGCCTCGTGGTCGGTGTGCTGAAAAGTGGAAAATGATTATATGTGAGGTAAGGATCTATAAAATGTGTGCAGGACGTGCTTATGTTCATTTATTACCCCGGAAAACGAGTTGGTTTAGTTTTAACTGGTGCTATAAATAATTTTGCTTGAAAATTATTCTCTAGACTGTCAAAATGCAAGAGGTCAATCAACTATCTCTAGTTTCCGGTTATTTTAGGCATATTAAAATCGACAGTAGGTATAGGATAAAATATATAAAAGGGATACTCTAAAATTCCAGGAAATAGCAAATTAAACGACTGATAATATTGTAGGCTTGATATATTGCTTAAACTGATTTATCAAATTATCATAATATTAATTAATTTGTTTATTAATTAATATAACATTAATCTGACTAATTGTCTTAATGAAAAATTTCGCATGTCACTTTACAAAACTACTACAGTCTACACAATAAAAGCTTTTGTCGAAATTTGTTAGACGGCACACCAAAGTCAAACAGGTCTTCTACTGTACGAAAGGTACGCATGCAGGAGGTTAACGGTTCGTTGAATCCAAACGTCGTGAGGTGAAAGCGGAGCTGAAGCAAACCACCAGAAAGGAAGGTACGTTGCGCGGCACGACAGTTGAGCTGCGATAGAATTCTCGGGCTATCGATTTCACTATTTATTACTTTTGCTACAAACATTGCTTGCTCAATCTTTCGGCGGCGTTCAAAAGTGTCGATGCCAAGAAGGCGGCAGCGGTCGGGATACGTGTTAATCATCTTCAATCGTTCACTAGATTGTGGTATTTTTCCAACGATATGGAAAGTCGCGTCCATCACTCCTATACACAAGACTGGAAATGTCCACGACATTGAGAACTATCGCGGAATTTCAATTCTGAGCTGTCTCCCCAAGGTTCTTGAAAAGATGGTCTACGATGTTGTATATCATGCAGTACACCCAATAATTTCGGAACACCAACACGGTTTTATGAGAAAACGGTCTACAGCCACGAATTTGATGGTATTCATCGACTCACTGATCACGAGCATTGAAAAAAGAAGACAGGTCGATGCGATATACATCGGCTTCAGCAAGGCATTCGACAAAGTTCCACACGCACTGGCAGTAGAAAAAATGCGGTGTATGGGGTTACCAACCTGAGTAACACAGTGGATCCAATCATACCTTACCGAACGCTCTGCTTTTGTCAGCATCAATGGTACTAATTCGGCTTGTTTCGAGGTGCCATCCGGTGTGCCTCAAGGCAGTCATCTAGGACCCTTGATATTTGATATTTGATATTGTTGACCTGTTCTAAACTTATGTTCGCAGACGACTTAAAGATATTTCGTGAAATTAAGTCCGCACGTGATGGGTGCGCTCTTCAAGGCGATATTAATTCTCTCTCACGATGGTGCACTCTGAACGGCATGGAAGTTAACGTCACGAAATGTTGCGTCATATCTTTTAGCCGCCTACGTGACCCCCTGCAAAACGATTACACTATCGGGCAAAACCATTTACGTCGAGTACAGGCTATTAAGGATTTGGGCGTTACTATTGATTGTAAAGCCAGGTTCAATGATCACATCTCTACAATAACAGCTAAGGCTTTCGCAATTCTAGGTTTCGTGAAAAGAAACACTAAAGCATTCCAGGATATATACGCACTTAAATCGTTGTACTGTGCACTTGTCCGCGGCATTCTGGAATACGCTGTTGTTGTATGGGCTCCATACCATGCTGAGCGTATCAATAGATTAGAGGCTATCCAAAAAAATTTCCTGAGATACGCTCTGCGTTTTCTGCCCTGGGATGTTCCTATAAATCTACCAGCCTATGGTGAACGCTATAAACTGATCGACCTGCATTCGTTAGCTGCGAGACGGAAATTATTGCAAAGACTTTTTGTTTTCGGACTACTAAACGGAGATGTTGATTGCAGCTCTCTTTTAAACCAAGTGAACATCCGTGTCCCCCGAAGGCAACTCCGGAATCATTCCCTTCTGTGGCAGCTTTCTCATCGTACAAACTACGGGTACAACGAACCTTGGGCCATGTGCTGCCGTGTCTTCAATGATACTAGTGAAGTGTACGATTTCGACATTAGCAAAACTATTTATAAGCGTAGGATACTACTATTAGACTAAAACAAATTGTCTGTACAACTCTAAGTTGATGATAATAATATAAAAAAAACATGACACTTGGCTATACTAATAAGTAACCAGTTACTACGGCACCAGCTTACGAATACCTCCAGGAGCTCTTGTAATCGGCGACAGTCTTCGATGGATCGTACCAGCACATATAAATAAATATAAATGCATATAAAGCTTCAAATCATCGGTGTACACAAGGTTTACGCCAAAACCCAAAGCAATGTAACATCGTTGAAAAATAGTGCGAATAATAGAGGCCCCATGTTACTGCCTTGTGGGACACCAGAACTATTAGTAAACTCGGTAGAACTGCATTTATCAAGCTTTACACGGAGAACTCTTACGCGCAAGTACGAACTCAGCCATGCAGTAAACTTCCGTGATGCACCAAGCCGCGGGATTTTCTTTAACAATATGCCATGGTCTATCCGATCGAACGCCGCTTTCAAGTCGGTATAGATTGCATCAACTTGAGCCTTCTGTTCCATGTGTGTAATGCATGTAGACGTAAAATCCTAAAGATTTGTGCAAACGGATCGACCAGGCATAAATCCGTGTTGATCAGTCGAGATATAGTTTTTTGTTTGGGATAAAACGAAAGTGCTTACAATTATTTCGAACAACTTCGAGGCAGCAGAAAGGCTGGTTATGCCACGATAATTCCTTACATTCCGACGATCACCACTTTTGTATACAGGAAACATAAAAGACTCCTTCCAGATTGTAGGAAATATGCCTTGCTCAAACGATTTGTTGAATATATACCGCAGAGGATCGGCCAGTACAGCTGCACATCGAGCAATAACGACAGATGGAATACCATCCGGTCCCGCAGAGAACGATCGTTTCAATTTTTTTGTAGCAGCTAGAACCATATCAGCAGTTATATCGAATGTGTTCATGTCAACTAAATCAACAGGAACAGACTGTGAGGCCGTATTAGATTCCACCTCGGATGCAGTATCAACGGCAAAAACAAATATCAGCACAGTTAGGAACTACAATTGGAGAAGTATTGGGGTATAACGATGAAGCCGAAGAGAAAATTATTAAATTTATTAAAGTTACTGGCCTGATCAACAAAATCTGAATTATAAAACAGTGTCGTGAAATTTGTATTACTAATATTATTGTAATCTAGCTATTAAGGTATTATTGTATTTGTTTTTGCCGGACCTGAATGAATAAATCTATTTAAAGGGTCGTTAATAAAAAAAAAAAAAAAAAAAAAAAAAATATCAGCACATTACATCATTATTAGTTTTGGCTCTAAGTTGACATCGAAATGCGACATTGTTCTAACAAGCCAGTCATCGTATGTTCGAATCTCAAGTAAGAGAAGAGAGTGTCTGAAGTAAACGCCGCGTAAGTTACAGATTCAAACTATAGTCATTACATACTGTCTGGCGGATACAAAATCGGGAATCAATCGTTTTCAAAACTCGAAATGTAGGAGCAGTCTTGAGAAACACGTTTTATTGACGTAGGACTTCGTCTTACGGCAAGGTTTGGCATAGGGTGTCATTCCGAAAAATCGAAAAATGCGAGCGTCACAAAAAATGATAGGTTTTGAGTGTTAATACCTTAGCGGGTTCCCGATCGATATTAAATATTTTTGCATCAATCGATCGGAAAATCTTCTACGCATCAACTCCAATATAGAAACCTATTGAGTCCGCACTATTGAAAAATTGAAGATAATGAAGCATTGTCCAACTGACCTGATTCTTGCCTCGCTTCGTGATTGGTTGCAACGTACTTTTAGAAAAAAGTGAAAAAATCTCCCCGTCCCAACAGGTCAAAGATTCTTTACGATGATTGAACCTAGACCAATTTGATATCTGTGCTTGGGAAGTACGCCAGAAAGAGTGACAAAGTCTGCTCGTCCCAACAAAATTCCTTACGAACACGATTAAACCTAGTCCAATTTGATATCTGTGCTTGGGAAGTATGCCAGAGTACCAAACCACCCCTCTTCTTCAACCGGTGTTATCGTTTATATATTAAACCTAGTCCAATTTGATGTCCTGAACGTAAACAATTTTGTTGAAGTGTAAAATCACCCCTTTCACCGAAATCACCTTTAAACATTAAATCTGGTCCAATTTGATGTCCTGAAAGTGAAACTTCATAGAAAAGTGAACGGCCACCCTTTCCTTTTGCCAGATTGCATCCATATACTGAAAGAATTTATTCGGAACTGTTGTCTTGCTCGGAAACAGGGCTGAAGAGATATTTGTCCATGTGACGTGACGCGGCAGTTCTCAAAGCGAGGGAAACCAGTGACTAAGAGATCCAAGAATAGGTTTGAATATTTCATTTGCTATTTTGCGTCTGTTAGTTGCCTGTAATTCTTTACACAGTTACAATCAAGTCATAGTCAAGTATTACATTTAGATTAATTTCTTTCGAAAATTATGGACCAGACAAGACAGGAGGTATCCGTAATGATGTCAATTTTTATTTGACCATCAACTCGGTATAAGGCAGTCAGGTACAAAACATTTTCCAAAAACCTTTAACTTACTTATATAGTAGCTTTCAATCATGAAAATGAATAAAAACATGTAAAAATGTATCGACTTGCAAAAATTTGAATCTCTCAACTTGCAGCACAGTCAAGCCATTTTAACGTAACAATTTTTTGATGTCATCAAAATACATATACAGTAGGATTTCGAATTTGGCAACAAATGCGTGTCGCCTATGTTGCCAAAATCGAGACCCTTTTTTGATATGAAAAAACTGAATGTAAATGAGTCAGAAATTGATTAAATATTATTAATCAACGATTGCAACCATTTAATTTTTAAAAGGTCACTAAGAGTTATCCATCCGGTGCAAATAAATTTTCGGCAGCCTGCGACGTAGTCCTACGGCAATAAAAATATTATTGTTCGAAACATTCTATAACCGCAAACTTTTTGCCTTTCTACTATATAAATATACTAGCTGACCCGACAAACTTCGTATTGCCACAAATTAACCTGTGTTGTACATAAATCATGAATCTCGGATGATCTTTGTCACAATCTCGAGTTTTGCAAGCCCCCCAGTGGGCGGCGCTTCCGACGGCGGGTCACCGGCAACACTCGCGACCGTCTCGTCCTGAATGATCTAGTGTTACTATAGATAGTTTTTGTGGTCTTGTATTGACTAATGTTTTATGGAAGAGTCTCGAATTTCTCGAGTTCGATTAGTTTTTGAGTTTCGCAAAAATTTCTGTTTTATTTGTATGAGAGTCCATATCCCCCTACCACAGGGGTGAGAGGTCTCTAACTATCGTAAAATAAATTCAAGACTCCAAAATCTCCCACATGCCAAATTTGGTTCCATTTGCTTGATTAGTTCTCAAGTTATAAGGAAATTTGAATTTCATTTGTATGGGAGCGCCCCTCTTAAAAGGGGAAGGGGTCGTAATTCACCATAGAAAAAAATTCTGCCATCTAAAACTCCCACATGCCAAATTTGGTTCCATTTGATTGATTAGTTCTCGAGATAAGAGGAAATTTGCATTTCATTTGTATGGAAGCCCACCCTCTTAAAGGGGAGATGGGCCATAACTCGCTTTCTAAAGAAGAGAGGGGTCTCAATTCACCATAGAAAAAAATCTTGCGTCCAAAACCACTTACATGTCAAATTTGGTTCCATTTGCTTGATTAGTTCTCGAGTTATGAGGAAATTTGTTTTTCATTTGTATGGGAGCCCCCCCCCCCCCTCTTAAAATGGGGAAATCCATAGAAAATATACCATAGATAATATTCTTGCCTACAAAAACACCCACATGATAAATTTGGTTCCATTTGCTTGATTAGTTCTAGAGTTATGATGAAATTTGTATTTCGTTTGTATGAGAGCCCCCCTCTTAAAAAGGTAAGGGGTCCTAATTCATCATATAAAAAATGGTTGCCTCCAAAAACACCCACATGCCAAATATGGTTCCATTTGCTTGATTAGTTCTCGAATTATGAGAAAATTTGTATTTCATTTGTGTGGAAGCACCCCCTCTTAAAGTTGGGAGGGGTCGTAATTCACCATAGAAATTTTTTTTGCCTCCAGAAACCTCCACATGCCAAATTTGGTTCTATTTGCTTAATTAGTTCTCGAGTTATGAGGAAATTTGAATTTCATTTGTATAGGAGCCCCCCCTCCTAAAGTGGGTAGGGGACCCAATTCATCATAGAAAAAATTTTTGTCTCCAAAAATACCCACGTGCTAAATTTGGTTCCATTTGCGTGATTAGTTCTCGAGTTATGAGGAAATTTGTATTTCGTTTGTATAGGAGCCCCCCCTCTTAAAGTTGGGAGGGGTCCTAATTCACCATAGAAAATATTCTTGCCCTCGAAAACTTTCACATGCCAAATTTGGTTTCATTTGCTTGATTAGCTCTCGAGTTATGAGGAAATTTGTATTTCATTTGTATAGGAGCCCCCCCTCCTAAAGTGAGGAGCAGTCCCAGTTCATCATAGAAAAAATTTTTGTCTCCAAAAACACCCACGTGTCAAATTTGGTTCCATTTGCTTGATTAGTTCTTGAGTTATGAGGAAATTTGTATTTCGTTTGTATAGGAGCCCCCCCTCTTAAAGTGGGGAGGGGTTCTAATTCACCATAGAAAATATTCATGCCCTAGAAAACTTTCACATGCCAAATTTGGTTCCATTTGCTTGATTAGTTCTCGAGTTATGAGGAAATTTGTATGGAAGCCCCCCCCTTTTAAAGGGGAGAGGAGTTATAATTCCCCTTATAAAGAGGGGAGGGGTCTCAATTTACCATAGAATAAATTCTTGTCACCGAAAACACCCACATGTCATATTTTGTTCTATTTGCTTGATTAGTTGTCAAGTTATGCAGAAATTTGTGTTTCATTTGTATGGGAGCCCCCCCTCTTAGTGGGGGGAGGAGTTTCTAACCATCACTAAAACCTTTCCTGGCCCCAAAAACCTCTACATGCATATGTTCATGCCGATTGGTTCAGTAGTTTTCGATTCTATAAGGAACATACAGTAGAATCAATATATATATATAGAATGCCAGTGTCGCTGTTTTTCTATAGGACTCATTGTGGTAAACATGATGCTAACAATCTGTATCAAGTCTGTGAATCGGGAACTTCGTTGTCAAAGTTGCTCATTGTTATATATCTGTTATTTATCTGTGCGCTGGTTGGTGCTGTCATCAGCAGGGATACCAGACTTGCAGATTTGTCTGCAAATTCCAGGTTTTTGGAACGATCTTGCAGATCATTATGAATTTGCAGATATTTGCAGTTTTTCTAACTTTAATTGTTTTGGTGCAGATTTTTGTTCGAAGCTCTTTAAACTTTAACAGACTTCCTAAAAAAGTGCGCAGATGCCGGAAAACTGCTCGATTCTTTCGGTTTAGGAAATATGGCATCTCTGGTCATCAGTGCGTTCTCCGCTGTGTTTTTATGCCAGTGAAATGGTTTTAAACGTTCTTTTTCTTTTCGTCCGGATGAATAGAATCCCACAACTGCGCCCTTTTGCACCGACTTTTTCAGAAATTTGAACCAAGCGAAGTTTCCAATTACATTACTTGGCAGCCATAACTGAAATTTTAAACTGGTTGTCAAAGTTTGACAATGAGATTCCTTTTTTGATTAATCTCAGGCACACACACATTTGCATATATAATGTAAATACATTATCTGAACATGTGTGATGTTTACCACGCGCACTCCAGCGACACTGGCATTCTATATATATTGATTATACTGAACATACGGACAGACAGACAGACAGACAGACAGACAGACAGACAGACAGACAGACAGACAGACAGACAGACAGACAGACAGACAGACAGACAGACAGACAGACAGACAGACAGACAGACAGACAGACAGACAGACAGACAGACAGACAGACAGACAGACAGACAGACAGACAGACAGACAGACAGACAGACAGACAGACAGACAGACAGACAGACAGACAGACAGACAGACAGACAGACAGACAGACAGACAGACAGACAGACAGACAGACAGACAGACAGACAGACAGACAGACAGACAGACAGACAGACAGACAGACAGACAGACAGACAGACAGACAGACAGACAGACAGACAGACAGACAGACAGACAGACAGACAGACAGACAGACAGACAGACAGACAGACAGACAGACAGACAGACAGACAGACAGACAGACAGACAGACAGACAGACAGACAGACAGACAGACAGACAGACAGACAGACAGACAGACAGACAGACAGACAGACAGACAGACAGACAGACAGACAGACAGACAGACAGACAGACAGACAGACAGACAGACAGACAGACAGACAGACAGACAGACAGACAGACAGACAGACAGACAGACAGACAGACAGACAGACAGACAGACAGACAGACAGACAGACAGACAGACAGACAGACAGACAGACAGACAGACAGACAGACAGACAGACAGACAGACAGACAGACAGACAGACAGACAGACAGACAGACAGACAGACAGACAGACAGACAGACAGACAGACAGACAGACAGACAGACAGACAGACAGACAGACAGACAGACAGACAGACAGACAGACAGACAGACAGACAGACAGACAGACAGACAGACAGACAGACAGACAGACAGACAGACAGACAGACAGACAGACAGACAGACAGACAGACAGACAGACAGACAGACAGACAGACAGACAGACAGACAGACAGACAGACAGACAGACAGACAGACAGACAGACAGACAGACAGACAGACAGACAGACAGACAGACAGACAGACAGACAGACAGACAGACAGACAGACAGACAGACAGACAGACAGACAGACAGACAGACAGACAGACAGACAGACAGACAGACAGACAGACAGACAGACAGACAGACAGACAGACAGACAGACAGACAGACAGACAGACAGACAGACAGACAGACAGACAGACAGACAGACAGACAGACAGACAGACAGACAGACAGACAGACAGACAGACAGACAGACAGACAGACAGACAGACAGACAGACAGACAGACAGACAGACAGACAGACAGACAGACAGACAGACAGACAGACAGACAGACAGACAGACAGACAGACAGACAGACAGACAGACAGACAGACAGACAGACAGACAGACAGACAGACAGACAGACAGACAGACAGACAGACAGACAGACAGACAGACAGACAGACAGACAGACAGACAGACAGACAGACAGACAGACAGACAGACAGACAGACAGACAGACAGACAGACAGACAGACAGACAGACAGACAGACAGACAGACAGACAGACAGACAGACAGACAGACAGACAGACAGACAGACAGACAGACAGACAGACAGACAGACAGACAGACAGACAGACAGACAGACAGACAGACAGACAGACAGACAGACAGACAGACAGACAGACAGACAGACAGACAGACAGACAGACAGACAGACAGACAGACAGACAGACAGACAGACAGACAGACAGACAGACAGACAGACAGACAGACAGACAGACAGACAGACAGACAGACAGACAGACAGACAGACAGACAGACAGACAGACAGACAGACAGACAGACAGACAGACAGACAGACAGACAGACAGACAGACAGACAGACAGACAGGCAGACAGACAGACAGACAGACAGACAGACAGACAGACAGACAGACAGGCAGACAGACAGACAGACAGACAGACAGACAGACAGACAGACAGACAGACAGACAGACAGGCAGACAGACAGACAGACAGACAGACAGACAGACAGACAGACAGACAGACAGACAGACAGACAGACAGACAGACAGACAGACAGACAGACAGACAGACAGACAGACAGACAGACAGACAGACAGACAGACAGACAGACAGACAGACAGACAGACAGACAGACAGACAGACAGACAGACAGACAGACAGACAGACAGACAGACAGACAGACAGACAGACAGACAGACAGACAGACAGACAGACAGACAGACAGACAGACAGACAGACAGACAGACAGACAGACAGACAGACAGACAGACAGACAGACAGACAGACAGACAGACAGACAGACAGACAGACAGACAGACAGACAGACAGACAGACAGACAGACAGACAGACAGACAGACAGACAGACAGACAGACAGACAGACAGACAGACAGACAGACAGACAGACAGACAGACAGACAGACAGACAGACAGACAGACAGACAGACAGACAGACAGACAGACAGACAGACAGACAGACAGACAGACAGACAGACAGACAGACAGACAGACAGACAGACAGACAGACAGACAGACAGACAGACAGACAGACAGACAGACAGACAGACAGACAGACAGACAGACAGACAGACAGACAGACAGACAGACAGACAGACAGACAGACAGACAGACAGACAGACAGACAGACAGACAGACAGACAGACAGACAGACAGACAGACAGACAGACAGACAGACAGACAGACAGACAGACAGACAGACAGACAGACAGACAGACAGACAGACAGACAGACAGACAGACAGACAGACAGACAGACAGACAGACAGACAGACAGACAGACAGACAGACAGACAGACAGACAGACAGACAGACAGACAGACAGACAGACAGACAGACAGACAGACAGACAGACAGACAGACAGACAGACAGACAGACAGACAGACAGACAGACAGACAGACAGACAGACAGACAGACAGACAGACAGACAGACAGACAGACAGACAGACAGACAGACAGACAGACAGACAGACAGACAGACAGACAGACAGACAGACAGACAGACAGACAGACAGACAGACAGACAGACAGACAGACAGACAGACAGACAGACAGACAGACAGACAGACAGACAGACAGACAGACAGACAGACAGACAGACAGACAGACAGACAGACAGACAGACAGACAGACAGACAGACAGACAGACAGACAGACAGACAGACAGACAGACAGACAGACAGACAGACAGACAGACAGACAGACAGACAGACAGACAGACAGACAGACAGACAGACAGACAGACAGACAGACAGACATTTTATAAAAGTTGCTTTTAGCGTTATTGGATATTTTTTCATGATTGGGTTGTGTCCGAGCCTTTAAAAACTACAATTATTGATATTCTAGCATTTTCGGAAGTTTTGTAGAACCTCTTTACTATTTTTACGTAGAAACTATTTTTAAGGGTATCCCTAAGAGTTTGGTTCTATATCTTTTGTCATATAAGAAATAGAAATTTTCCGAATTCAACAAAGTTTCTTAAAATAATTTTTTTTACAAATTTTTTGTAGGCAGCAATCATTTCTGACTTAAAATAGAGAAAATATTTTTTGTGACGGCTTGAGGATACCCTAATGTCCGAA